>NC_056725.1:1230509021-1230554127 GCF_019279795.1 Protopterus annectens
TCACTTAAAGTTTATAAACTCAGTAGAGACATTTGAGTTATACACTCAAAGAATTGTCATATAGCACATTTAATAAAAACAAATTGCAGGGTATAAATACATAGGTATTGCAAACAATTTAGTCAGGTTTAGAGCAAGAGCATAGCCAATGTTTATTAAAACACTACTAGAGACTTTTTTTGAAATTTAAATCTTAGCCTAGAGGGTTTCTCTGCTTTAAGCGTAAGCCAGATAGCTGGTCATTTATTTTCTGATCAATATCTGAGTGGGTTGGCTGGCTACAATCTACTGTATTAGAAGCTGAAGTTAAGTGCAAACTTGCAGTTTTAAAGATAGTACTGTATTTTAATTTTCTGTTTATTTAATTGTTTCACTGAATATTGTGTCATGTCTGTCTTTCTGCAGTTAGAGGGGGTTACTGCTGTTCTCACTTCTTTGTTAGTTGATATTTAACTCTTAGCCTAGAGAGTTTCTCTGTGCATTAAGTGTTAACCACATAGCTGAGAATTTATTTTCTGCTCAGTTTGGTTCTGCTAGCTACAATCAACTGTATTAGAAGCTGAAGTTAAGTACAAACTTGCAGTTTTAAAGAATGTACTGTATTTTATTTTTCTGTTTCTTTAAATGTTTAACTGAATATTGTGGTCTGTCACTCTGCAGTTAGAAGGGCTTATTGCTGTTCTCACTTCTTTGTTATTCCATATTTAACTCTAACCTTAGATGGTTTCTCTGTGCTTTAAGTGTTAGCCACATAATTAGGATTTTATTTCCGGATCAATATCTGAATGGTTTGGCAGGTTACAATCAGCTGTAATAGATACTGAAGTTAAGTACAAATGTACAGTTTTAAAGATAGTACTGCATTTTATTTTTCTGTTTATTTAATTGTTTCACTGAATATTGTGGTCTTTCTGTCTCTCTGCTGTTAGAGGGTGTGATTGCTGTTCTCACTTCTTTGTTATTCAATATTTAACTCTTTGCCTAGAGGGTTTCTCTGTGCTTTAAGTGTTAGCCACATAGCTGAGAATTTATTTTCTGCTCAGTTTCGTTCCGCTAGCTACAATCAACTGTATTAGAAGCTGAAGTTAAGTACAAACTTGCAGTTTTAAAGAATGTACTGTATTTTATTTTTCTGTTTATTTAAATGTTTAACTAAATATTGTGGTCTGTCACTCTGCAGTTAGAGGGGCTTATTGCTGTTCTCACTTCTTTGTTATTCCATATTTAACTCTTAACCTAGATGATTTCTCTGTGCTTTAAGTATTAGCCACATAACTGGGATTTTATTTTCGGATCAATATCTGAATGGTTTGGCAGGTTACAATCAACTGTAATAGATGCTGAAGTTAAGTACAAATGTACAGTTTTAAAGATAGTACTGCATTTTTATTTTTCTGTTTATTTAATTGTTTCACTGAATATTGTGGTCTTTCTGTCTCTCTGCTGTTAGAGGGGGTTTATTGCTGTTCTCTCTTCTTTGTTACTCAATATTTAACTCTTTGCCTAGAGAGTTTCTCTGTGCTTTAAGTGTTAGTCACATAGCTGGGAAGGTATTTTCTGCTCAATATCTGAGTGGTTTGGCTGGCTACAATATCTGTATTAGAAGCTGAAGTTAAGTACAAACTTGCAGTTTTAAAGATAGTACTGTATTTTATTTTTCGATTTATTTAATTGTTTCACTGAACATTGTGGTCTGTCTGTCTCTCTCCAGTTAGAGGGGGTTATTGCTGTTCTCACATCTTTGTTATTTGATATTTAACTTTTAGCCTAGAAGGTTTCTCTGTGCTTAAAGTGTTAGCCACATAGCTGGGAATGTATTTTCTGCTCAATATCTGAGTGGTTTGCTGGCTACAATCAACTGTATTTGAAGCTCTAGTTAAGTACAGACTTGCAGTTTTAAAGATAGTACTGTATTTTATTTTTCTATTTATTTAATTGTTTCATTTAATATTGTGGTCTGCCTATCTCTCTCTGCAGTTAGAGGGAGTTACTGTTGTTCTCACTTATTTGCTACTCAATATTTAATTATTAGCCTAGAGGGTTTCTCTGTGCTTTAAGTGTTAGTCACATAGCTGGGAATTTATTTTCTGCTCAATATCTGAGTTTTTTGACTGGCTACAATCAACTGTATTAGAAGCTGAAGTTAAGAGCAAACTTGCAGTTTTAAAGATAGTACTGTATTTTATTTTTCTGTTTATTTAATTGTTTTATTGAATATTGTAGTCTGTCTGTCTCTCTACAGTTACAGGGGGTTATTATTGTTCTCAATTCTTTGTTATTTGAAAATTAACTCTTAGCTTAGTCGGGTCCTCTGAGCTTTACATCTTAGCCAGATAGCTGGGAATTTTATTTCTGCTCAATATCTGAGTGGTTTGGCTGGCTACAATCTTCAGTATAAGAAGCTGAAGTTAAGTAGAAACTTGTAGTTTTAAAGATAGTACTGTATTGTTTCTGTTTATTTAATTGTTTCACTGAGTATTGTGGTCTGTCTCTCTGTAGTTAATGGGGGTTATTGCTGTTCTGACTTATTTGGTAGTCGATATTTATATCTTAGCCTAGAGGGTTTCTATGTGCTTTAAGTGTTAGCCACATAGCAGTGAAATTATTTTCTGCTCAATATCTGAGTGGTTTGGTTGGCGACAATCAATTTTGATAGAAGTTGAAGTTATGTACAAAGTTTCAGATTTAAAAATAGTACTGTATTTTAGTTTCCTGTTTATTTAATTGTTTTACTGAATATTGTGGTCTATCTGTCTCTCTGCAGTTAGAAGAGGTTATTGCTGTGATTACGTCTTTGTTATTCGATATTCACCTTTAAACCTAGATGGTTTCTCTGTGCTTTTAGTGATAGCCACATAGCTTGGAATTTATTTTCTGCTCAATATCGTAGTGGTTTGGCTAGATACAATCAACTGTATTAGATGCTGAAGTTAAGTACAAACTTACAGTTTTAAAGAGTGTACTGTATTTTATTTTTCTGTTTATTTAAATGTTTCACTGAATATTGTGGTCTGTCTGTCTCTCTGCAGTTAGAATGGGTTATTGCTGTTCTCACTTCTTTATTATTCCATATTTAACTCTTAGCCTTGGGTGTTTTCTGTGCTTTAAGTATTAGCCACATAGCTGTGAAATTATTATCTGCTCAATATCTGAGTGGTGTGGCTGGCGACAATCAATTTTAATAGAAGTTGAAGTTATGTACAAACTTGCAGATTTAAAGATAGTACCGTATTTTATTTTTCTGTTTATTTAATTGTTTTACTGAATATTGTGGTCTGTCTCTCTCTCTCTGCAGTTAGAAGAGTTTATTGCTGTGATTACGTCTTTGTTATTCGATATTCACCTCTAAGCCTAGATGGTGTCTCTGTGCTTTTAGTGACAGCCACATAGCTTGGAATTTATTTTCTGCTCAATATCTTAGTGGTTTGGCTAGATACAATCAACTGTATTATATGCCGAAGTTAAGTACAAACTTACAGTTTTAAAGACTGTATTGTATTTTATTTTTCTGTTTATTTAAATGTTTCACAGAATATTGTGGTCTGTCTGTCTCTCTGCAGTTAGAATGGGTTATTGCTGTTCTCAATTCTTTGTTATTCCATATTTAACTCTTAGCCTATGGGGCTTCTCTGTGCTTTAAGTGTTCGCCACATAGCTGGGAATTTATTTTCTGGTAAATATCTCAGTGGTTGGCTGGCTACAATCAGTTGTATTAGACGTTGAAGTTAAGTACAAACTTGCAGTTTTAATGATAGTACTGTATGTTGTTTTTCTGTTTATGTAATTGTTTCACTGAAAATTGTGGTATGTATGTCTTTCTGCAGTTACAGGGGGTTATTGCTTGTCTTACTTCTATGTTATTCGATATTTAACTCTCAGCCTAGAGGGTTTCTCTGTGCTTTGTTAGCCACATAGTTGGGATTTTATTTTCGGATCAATATCTGAATGGTTTGGCTGGCTACAATATCTGTATTAGAAGCTGAAGTTAAGTAGAAACTTGCAGTTTTAAAGATATCACTGTATTGTTTCTGTTTATTTAATTGTTTCACTGAGTATTGTGGTCTGTCTCTCTGTAGTTAATGTAGGTTATTGCTGTTCTGACTTATTTGGTAGTCGATATTTATCTCTTAGCCTAGAGGGTTTCTATGTGCTTTAAGTGTTAACCACATAGCTGTGAAATTATTTTCTGCTCAATAACTGAGTGGTTTGGTTGACGACAATAAATTTTAATAGAAGTTGAAGTTATGTACAAACGTGCAGATTTAAAAATAGTACTGTATTTTATTTTCCTGTTTATTTAATTGTTTTACTGAATATTGTGGTCTATCTGTCTCTCTGCAATTAGAAGAGGTTATTGCTGTGATTACGTCTTTGTTATTCGATATTCACCTTTAAACCTAGATGACTTCTCTGTGCTTTTAGTGATAGCCACATAGTATGGAATGTATTTTCTGCTCAATATCTTAGTGGTTTGGCTAGATACAATCAACTGTATTAGATGCTGAAGTTAAGTACAAACTTACAGTTTTAAAGAGTGTACTGTATTTTATTTTTCTGTTTATTTAAATGTTTCACTGAATATTGTGGTCTGTCTGTCTCTCTGCAGTTAGACTGGGTTATTGCTGTTCTCACTTCTTTGTTATTCCACATTTAACTCTTAGCCTTGGGGTTTTTCTGTGCTTTAAGTGTTAGCCACATAGCTGTGAAGTTATTATCTGCTCAATATCTGAGTGGTTTGGCTGGTGACAATCAATTTTAATAGAAGTTGAAGTTATGTACAAACTTGCAGATTTAAAGATATAACTGTATTTTATTTTTCTGTTTATTTAATTGTTTTATTGAATATTGTGGTCTGTCTGTCTCTTTGCAGTTAGAAGAGTTTATTGCTGTGATTACGTCTTTGTTATTCGATATTCACCTCTAAGCCTAGATGGTGTCTCTGTGCTTTTAGTGATAGCCACATAGCTTGGAATTTATTTTCTGCTCAATATCTTAGTGGTTTGGCTAGATACAATCAACTGTATTAGATGCCGAAGTTAAGTACAAACTTACAGTTTTAAAGAGTGTATTGTATTTTATTTTTCTGTTTATTTAAATGTTTCACTGAATATTGTGGCCTGTCTGTCTCTCTGCAGTTAGAATGGGTTATTGCTGTTCTCACTTCTTTGTTATTCCATATTTAACTCTTAGCCTTTGAGGCTTCTCTGTGCTTTAAGTGTTAGCCACATAGCTGGGAATTTATTTTCTGGTAAATATCTGAGTGGTTGGCTGGCTACAATTAGTTGTATTAGACGTTGAAGTAAAGTACAAACTTGCAGTTTTAAAGATAGTAATGTATTTTATTTTTCTGTTTATTTAATTGTTTCACTGAATATTGTGGTCTGTCTGTCTCTCTGCAGTTACAGGGGGTTATTGCTGTTCTTATTTTTTTGTTATTCGATATTTAACTCGTAGCCTAGAGGGTTTCTCTGTGCTTTAAGTGTTAGCCACATAGCTGGGAATTTATTTTCTACTCAATATCTGAGTAGTTTGGCTGGCTACAATCAACTTTATTAGAAGCTGAAGTTAAGTACAAACTTGCAGTATTAACGATAGTACTGTATTTTATTTTTCTGGTTATTTAATTGTTTCACTGCAGATTGTGTTCTGTCTCTCTCTCTCAGCAGTTAGAGGGGTTATTTCTGTTTTCACTTCTTTGTTATTCAATATTTATTTATTTATTTATTTTATTTCACTTTTGTTAACCGGGAAAGTCTGACTGGATACATGTCCATTTTCAACAGAGGACCGGGTAGAAAAACTCCAAAGGTAGTTACAAAAATATCCATTTAAAGTTTACAAGCTCAGTAAAGACATTTGAGTTATATAGTCGAAGAACTGTCATATAGCACATTGAATAAAAACAAATTGCAGGGTATAAATACACAGGTGTTGCCAACAATTTAGTCAGGTTTAGAGCAAGAACATAGCCAATGCTTATTATGACACTACTTGAAACTTTTCTTAATTTTTAAATCTCAGCCTAGGGGGTTTCTCTGTGCTTTAAGTATTAGCCACTTAGCTGGTAATTTATTTTCTGATCAATATCTGAGTGGTTTGCCTGGCTACAATTAATTGTATTATAAGCTGAAGTTCAGTGCAAACTTGCAGTTTTAAAGATACTACTGTATTTTATTTTTCTGATTATTTAATTCTTTCACTGAATATTGTAATATGTCTGTCTTTCTGCAGTTAGAGGGGGTTACTGCTGTTCTCACTTCTTTGTTAGTCGATATTTAACTCTTAGCCTAGAGGGTTTCTCTGTGCATTAAGTATTAGTCACATGGCTTGGAATTTATTTTCTGCTCAGTTTGGTTTCGCTAGCTACAATCAACTGTATTAGAAGTTGAAGTTAAGTACAAACTTGCATTTTTAAAGATTGTACTGTATTTTATTTTTCTGTTTATTTAAAGGTTTCACTGAATATTGTGGTCTGTCACTTTGCAGTTAGAGGGGGTTATTTCTTTTCTCACTTCTTTGTTATTCCATATTTAACTCTTAGTCTATATGGTTTCTCTGTGCTTTAAGTGTTAGCCACATTGCTGAGAATTTATTTTCTGCTCAATATCTGAATGGTTTGTCTGGCTACAATCAACTCTATTAGAAGATGAAGTTATGTACAAACTTGCAGTTTTAAATATAGTACTGTATTTTATTTTTCTGTTTATTTAATTGTTTCACTGAATATTGCGGTCTGTCTGTCTCTCTTCAGATAGAGGGGGTATTGCTGTTCTTACTTCTTTGTTATTTGATATTTAACTCTCAGCCTAGATGGTTTCTCTGTGCTTTAATTGTTAGCCACATAGCTGGGATTTTATTTTCGGATCAATATCGGAATGGTTTGGCTGGCTAAAATCAACTGTATTAGAAGCTGATGATAAGTACAAACATGCAGTTTTAAAGATAGTACTGCATTTTATTTTTCTGTTTAATTGTTTCACTGAATATTGTGGTCTGTCTGTCTCACTGCAGTTAGAGGGGGTTATTGCTGTTCTCACATCTTTGTTATTCGATATTTATCTCTTAGCCTAGAGGGTTTCTCTGTGTTTAAAGTGCTAGCCACATAGCTGGGAATTTATTTTCTGCTCTATATCTGAGTAGTTTGGCTGGCTACAATCAACTGTATTTGAAGCTGAAGTTAAGTACAAACTTGCAGTTTTAAAGATAGTACTGTATTTTATTTTTCGGTTTATTTAGTTGTTTCACTGAATATTGTGGTATGTCTGTCTTTCTGCAGTTACAAAGGGTTATTACTGTTCTTACTTCTTTGTTATTCAACATTTAACTCTTAGCCTAGTGGGTTTATCTGTGCTTTAACTGTTAGCCACATAGCTGGGAATTTATTTTCTGCTCAATATCTGAGTGGTTTTCCAGCTGCAATTAGTTGTATTAGAAGCTGAACTTAAGTACAAACTTGCAGTTTTAAAGATAGCACTGTATTTTATTTTTCTGTTTATTATTTTTTTTAATATTGTGGTCTGTCTGTCTCTCTACAGTTACTGGGGGTTATTATTTTTTCTCACTTCTTTGTTATTCCATATTTAACTCTTAGCTTAGAGGGGTCCTCTGTGCTTTACATCTTATCCAGATAGCTGAGAATTTATTTTCTGCTCAATGTCTGAGTGGTTGGCTGGCTATAACCAACAGTATTAGAAGCTGAAGGTAAGTAGAAACTTGCAGTTTTAAAGATAGTACTGCATTTTTTCTGTTTATTTAATTGTTTAACTGAATGTTGTGGTCTGTCTCTCTGCAGTTAGTGGGAGTTATTGCTGTTCTCACTTATTTGTTATTCGATATTTATCACTTAGCCAAGAGGGTTTCTCTGTGCTTTAAATGTTAGCCAAGTAGCAGGCAATTTATTTTCTGTTCAATTTTCTGTTGTTCACATTTCTTTGGTATTTGATATTTAATTCTTAGCCTAGTGGGTTCCTATGTACTTTAATGGTTAGCCACATAGCTGGGAAATTATTTTCTGCTCAATATCTGAGTGGTTTGGCTGGTGACAATCAATTTTAATAGAAGTTGAAGTTATGTACAAACTTGCAGTTTTAAAGATAGTACTTCATTTTATTTTTCTATTTTTTTTAATTATTTCACTGAATATTGTGGTCTGTCTGTCTCTCTGGAGTTAGAGGAGGTTATTGCTGTGGTCACGTCTTTGTTATTCGATATTTACCTCTTAGCCTTCAGGGTTTCTCTGTGCTTTAAGTGTTAGCCACATAGATGGGAATTTATTTTCTGCTCACTATCTTAGTGGTTTGGCTGGATACAATCAACTGTATTAGAAGGTGAAGGTAAGTACAAACTTAGTTTTAAAGATAGTGCTGTATTTTATTTTTCTGTGTATTTAAATGTTTCACTTAATATTGTGGCCTGCCTGTCTCTCTGCATTTACAGGGGGTTATTGCTGTTCTTATTTCTTTGTTATTCGATATTTAACTCGTAGCCTAGAGGGTTTTTCTGTGCTTTAAGTGTTAGCCACATAGCTGGGAATGTATTTTCTACTCAATATCTGAGTAGTTTGGCTGGCTACAATCAACTTTATTAGAAGCTGAAGTTAAGTACAAACTTGCAGTATTAACGATAGTACTGTATTTTATTTTTCTGTTTATTTAATTGTTTCACTGCAAATTGTGTTCTGTCTCTCTCTCTCAGCAGTTAGAGGGGTTATTTCTGTTTTCACTTCTTTGTTATTCAATATTTATTTATTTATTTATTTTATTTCACATTTGTTAACCGGGAAAGTCTGACTGGATACATGTCCATTTTCAACAGAGGGCCGGGGAGAAAAACTCCAAAGGTAGTTACAAAAATATTCATTTAAAGTTTACAAGCTCAGTAGAGACATTTGAGTTATATAGTCAAAGAATTGTCATATAGCACATTTAATAAAAACAAATTGCAGGGTATAAATACACAGGTGTTACCAACAATTTAGTCAGGTTTAGAGCAAGAACATAGCTAATGTTTATTATGACACTACTTGAGACTTTTCTTAATTTTTAAATCTTAGCCTAGAGGGTTTCTCTGTGCTTTAAGTGTTAGCCACTTAGCTGGTAATTTATTTTCTGATCAATATCTGAGTGGTTTGCCTGGCTACAATTAATTGTATTAGAAGCTGAATTTAAGTGCAAACTTGCAGTTTTAAAGATACTACTGTATTTTATTTTTCTGATTATTTAATTATTTCACTGAATATTGTAATATGTCTGTCTTTCTGCAGTTAGAGGGGATTACTGCTGTTCTCACTTCTTTGTTAGTCAATATTTAACTCTTAGTCTAGAGGGTTTCTCTGTGCATTAAGTATTAGTCACATGGTCTGGAATTTATTTTCTGCTCAGTTTGGTTTCACTAGCTACAATCAACTGTATTAGAAGTTGAAGTTAAGTACAAACTTTATTTTTTTTTCTGTTTATTTAAAGGTTTCACTGACTATTGTGGTCTGTCATTTTGCAGTTAGAGGGGGTTATTTCTTTTCTCACTTCTTTGTTATTCCATATTTAACTCTTAGTCTATATGGTTTCTGTGTGCTTTAAGTGTTAGCCACATTGCTGAGAATTTATTTTCTGCTCAATATCTGAATGGTTTGTCTGGCTACAATCAACTCTATTAGAAGATGAAGTTATGTACAAACTTGCAGTTTTAAATATAGTACTGTATTTTATTTTTCTGTTTATTTAATTGTTTCACTGAATATTGCGGTCTGTCTGTCTCTCTTCAGATAGAGGGGTATTGCTGTTCTTACTTCTTTGTTATTTGATATTTAACTCTCAGCCTAGATGGTTTCTCTGTGCTTTAATTGTTAGCCACATAGCTGGGATTTTATTTTCGGATCAATATCGGAATGGTTTGGCTGGCTAAAATCAACTGTATTAGAAGCTGACGATAAGTACAAACATGCAGTTTTAAAGATAGTACTGCATTTTATTTTTCTGTTTAATTGTTTCACTGAATATTGTGGTCTGTCTGTCTCACTGCAGTTAGAGGGGGTTATTGCTGTTCTCACATCTTTGTTATTCGATATTTATCTCTTAGCCTAGAGGGTTTCTCTGTGTTTAAAGTGCTAGCCACATAGCTGGGAATTTATTTTCTGCTCTATATCTGAGTAGTTTGGCTGGCTACAATCAACTGTATTTGAAGCTGAAGTTAAGTACAAACTTGCAGTTTTAAAGATAGTACTGTATTTTATTTTTCGGTTTATTTAGTTGTTTCACTGAATATTGTGGTATGTCTGTCTTTCTGCAGTTACAAAGGGTTATTACTGTTCTTACTTCTTTGTTATTCAACATTTAACTCTTAGCCTAGTGGGTTTATCTGTGCTTTAACTGTTAGCCACATAGCTGGGAATTTATTTTCTGCTCAATATCTGAGTGGTTTTCCAGCTGCAATTAGTTGTATTAGAAGCTGAACTTAAGTACAAACTTGCAGTTTTAAAGATAGCACTGTATTTTATTTTTCTGTTTATTATTTTTTAATATTGTGGTCTGTCTGTCTCTCTACAGTTACTGGGGGTTATTATTTTTTCTCACTTCTTTGTTATTCCATATTTAACTCTTAGCTTAGAGGGGTCCTCTGTGCTTTACATCTTATCCAGATAGCTGAGAATTTATTTTCTGCTCAATGTCTGAGTGGTTGGCTGGCTATAACCAACAGTATTAGAAGCTGAAGGTAAGTAGAAACTTGCAGTTTTAAAGATAGTACTGCATTTTTTCTGTTTATTTAATTGTTTAACTGAATGTTGTGGTCTGTCTCTCTGCAGTTAGTGGGAGTTATTGCTGTTCTCACTTATTTGTTATTCGATATTTATCACTTAGCCAAGAGGGTTTTTCTGTGCTTTAAATGTTAGCCAAATAGCAGGCAATTTATTTTCTGTTCAATATCTGAGTGGTTTGGCTGGCTACAATCAACTGTATTAGAAGTTGAAGTTAAGTAAAAACTTGCAGTTTTAAAGATAGTACTGTATTTTATTTTTATTTTTATTTAAATGTTTCACTGAATATTGTCTGTCTGGCGCTTTGCAGTTAGAGGGGCTTAATGCTGTTGTCCCTTCTTTGTTATTCCAAATTTATCTCTTAGGCTAGACGTTTTTTCTCTGCTTTTATTGTTAGCCACATAGCTGGGAATTTATTTTTTGCACAATATCTAAGTAGTTTGGCTGGCTACAATGAATTGTATTAGAAAATGAAGTTAAGTACAAACTTGCAGTTTTAAATATAGTACTTATTTTATTTTTCTGTTTATTTAGTTGTTTCACTGAATATTGTGGACTGTATGTCTCTCTGCAGATACAATGGGTTCTGTACTGTTCTTACTACATTGTTATTCAATATTTAACTCTTATCCTAGTGGGTTTCTCTGTGCTTTAAGTGTTAGCTACATAGCTGGGAATTTATTTTCTGCTCAATATCTGAGTGGTTTGACTGGCTACAATCAAATGTATTAGAAGCTGAAGTTAAGTACAAACTTGCATTTTTTAAGATAGTACTGTATTTTATTTTTCTGTTTATTTAATTGTTTCACTTAATATTTTGGTCCGCCTATCTCTCTCTGCAGTCAGAGGGGGATACTGTTGTTCTCACTTATTTGCTACTCGATATTTAACTATTAGCCTAGAGGGTTTTTCTGTGCTTTAAGTGTTAGCCACATAGCTGGGAATTTTTTTCTGCTCAGTATCTGATTGGTTTGGCTGGCTACAATGAATTGTATTAGAAGATGACGTTAAGTAAAAACTTGCAGTTTTAAAGATAGCACTGTATTTTATTTTTCTGTTTATTTAAATGTTTCACTGAATATTGTTATTTGCCTGGATCTCTGCAATTAGAGGGGGTTAATGCTGCTCTCCCTTCTTTGTTATTCCATATTTATCTCTTAGCCAAGAGGGTTTCTCTGTGCTTTAAGCATTAGCCACATAGCTGGGAATTTATTTTATGTTCAATATCTGAGTAGTTTGGCTGGCTACAATGAATTGTAATAGGAGATGACGTTATGTACAAACTTGATGTTTTAAAGATAGTACTGTATTTTATTTTTCTGTTTATTTAGTTGTTTCACTGAATATTGTGGTCTGTTTGTCTCTCTACAGTTACAGGAGGTTTTTATTTTTTCACTTCTTTGTTACTTGATATTTAACTCTTAGCTTAGAGGGGTCCTCTGTTCTTTACATCTTAGCCAGATAGCTGGGAATTTATTTTCTGCTCAATATGTGAGAGGTTTGGCTGGCTACAATCAACACTATTAGAAGCTGAAGTTAATTACAAACTTGCAGTTTTAAAGATAGTACTGTATTTTTTCTGTTTATTTAATTGTTTCACTGAATATTGTGGTCTGTCTCACTGCAGTTAGTGGGGGCTATTGTTGTTCACATTTCTTTGGTATTTGATATTTAATTCTTAGCCTAGTGGGTTCCTATGTACTTTAAGGGTTAGCCACATAGCTGGGAAATTATTTTCTGCTCAATATCTGAGTGGTTTGGCTGGTGACAATCAATTTTAATAGAAGTTGAGGTTATGTACAAACTTGCAGTTTTAAAGATAGTACTTCATTTTATTTTTCTATTTTTTTTTAATTATTTCACTGAATATTGTGGTCTGTCTGTCTCTCTGCAGTTAGAGGAGGTTATTGCTGTGGTCACGTCTTTGTTATTCGATATTTACCTCTTAGCATTCAGGGTTTCTCTGTGCTTTAAGTGTTAGCCACATAGCTGGGAATTTATTTTCTGCTCACTATCTTAGTGGTTTGGCTGGATACAATCAACTGTATTAGAAGGTGAAGGTATGTACAAACTTGCAGTTTTAAAGATAGTCCTGTATTTTATTTTTCTGTGTATTTAAATGTTTCACTTAATATTGTGGTCTGCCTGTCTCTCTGTAGTTAGAAGGGGTTATTGCTGTTCTCACTCTTTGTAATTCTATATTTAACACGTAGCTTAGATGGGTCCTCAGTGCTTTATGTCTTAGCCAGATAGCTGGGACTTTATTTTCTGCTCAATATCTGAGTGGTTTGGCTGGCTACAGTCATCAGCATTAGAAGATGAAGTTCAGTACAAACTTGCAGTTTTGAAGATAGTCCTGTATTTTATTTTTCTCTTTATTTAATTGTTTCACTGAACATTGTGGTCTGTCTGTCATTCTGCAGTTAGAGGGGATTATTGCTGTTCTCACATATTTGTTATTCAATATTTAACTCTCAGCCTAGAGGGTTTCTCTGTGCTTTAAACTTTAGCCACATAGCTGGGAATTTATTTTTTGCTCAATATCTGAGTAGTTTGGCTGGCTACAATGAATTGTATTAGAAAATGAAGTTAAGTACAAATTTGCAGTTTTAAAGATAGTACTGTATTTTATTTTTCTGTTTATTTAGTTGTTTCACTGAATATTGTGGTCTGTCTGTACCTTTACAGTTACAAAGGGTTATTAATGTTCTTACTTCTTTGTTATTCGATTATTTAACTCTTAGCCTGATGGGTTTCTCTGTGCTTTAAGTGTTAGCCACATAGCTGAGAATTTATTTTTTGATCAATATCTGAGTGGTTTGACTGGCTACAATCAACTGTATTAGAAGCTGAAGTTAAGTACAAGCTTGCAGTTTTAAAGACAGTACTGTATTTTATTTTTCTATTTATTTAATTGTTTCATTGAATATTGTGGTCTGTCTGTATCTCTGCAGTTAGAGAGGGTTATTGCTGTTCTCACTTCTTTGTTATTCGATATTTAACTCTTGGCCTATAATGTTTCTCTGTGCTTTAACTGTTAGCCACATAGCTGCGAATTTATTTTCTGCTCAATACCTGAGTGGTTTGGCTGGCTACAATCAATTGTATTAGCAGCTAAAGTTAAGTACAAACTTGCAGTTTTAAAGATAGCACTGTATTTTATTTTTCTGTTTATTTATTTGTTTTATTGAATATTGTGGTCTGTCTGTCATTCTGCAGTTAGAGGGGATTATTGCTGTTCTCACATATTTGTTATTCAATATTTAACTCTCAGCCTAGAGGGTTTCTCTGTGCTTTAAACTTTAGCCACATAGCTGGGAATTTATTTTTTGCTCAATATCTGAGTAGTTTGGCTGGCTACAATGAATTGTATTAGAAAATGAAGTTAAGTACAAATTTGCAGTTTTAAAGATAGTACTGTATTTTATTTTTCTGTTTATTTATTTGTTTTATTGAATATTGTGGTCTGTCTGTCTCTCTACAGTTACAGAGGGTTATTATTGTTCTCACTCTTTTGTTATTCACTAATTAACTCTTAGCTTAGAGGTGCCCTCTGTGCTTTACGTCTTAGCCAGATAGCTGGGAATTTATTTTATGCTCAATATCTGAGTGTTTGGCTTGCTACAATCAACAGTAAAAGAAGCTGAAGTTAAGTAGAAACTTGCAGTTTTAAAGATAGTACTGTATTGTTTCTGTTTATTTAATTGTTTCACTGAGTATTGTGGTCTGTCTCTCTGTAGTTAATGGGGGTTATTTCTGTTCTGACTTATTTGGTAGTCGATGTTTATCTCTTAGCCTAGAGGGTTTCTATGTGCTTTACGTGCTAGCCACATAGCTGTGAAATTATTTTCTGCTCAATATCTGAGTGGTTTGGTTGGCGAGAATCAATTTTAATAGAAGATGAAGTTATGTACAAACTTGCAGATTTAAAAATAGTACTGTATTTTAGTTTCCTGTTTATTTAATTGTTTTACTGAAAATTGTGGTCTATCTGTCTCTCTGCAGTTTGAAGAGGTTATTGCTGTGATTATGTCTTTGTTATTCGATATTCAGCTTTAAACCTAGATGATTTCCCTGTGCTTTTAGTGATAGCCACATAGCTTGGAATTTATTTTCTGCTCAATATCTTAGTGGTTTGACTAGATACAATCAACTGTATTAGATACTGAAGTCAAGTACAAACTTACAGCTTTATAGAGTGTACTGTATTTTATTTTTCTGTTTATTTAAATGTTTCACTGAATATTGTGGTCTGTCTGTCTCTCTGCAGTTAGAATGGGTTATTGCTGTTCTCACTTCTTTGTTATTCCATATTTAACTCTTAGCCTATAGGGTTTTTCTGTGCTTTAAGTGTTAGCCACATAGCTGTGAAATTATTATCTACTCAATATCTGAGTGGTTTGGCTGGTGACAATCAATTTTAACAGAAGTTGAAGTTAATGTACAAACTTGCAGATTTAAAGATAGTACTGTATTTTATTTTTCTGTTTATTTAATTGTTTTACTGAATATTGTGGTCTGTCTGTCTCTCTGCAGTTTGAAGAGTATATTGCTGTGATTACGTCTTTGTTATTCGATATTCACCTCTAAGCCTAGATGCTGTGTCTGTGCTTTTAGTGTTAGCCACATAGCTGGGAATTTATTTTCTGCTCAATATCTGAGTGGTTTGACTGACTACAATCAACTATATTAGAAGCTGAAGTTAAGTACAAACTTGCATTTTTTAAGATAGGACTGTATTTTATTTTTCTGTTTATTTAATTGTTTCACTTAATATGTTGGTCCGCCTATCTCTCTCTGCAGTCAGAGGGGGTTACTGTTGTTCTCACTTATTTGCTACTCGATATTTAACTATTAGCCTAGAGGGTTTATCTGTGCTTTAAGTGTTAGCCACATAGCTGGGAATTTTTTTCTGCTCAGTATCTGATTGGTTTGGCTGGCTACAATGAATTGTATTAGAGATGAAGTTAAGTAAAAACTTGCAGTTTTAAAGATAGCACTGTATTTTATTTTTCTGTTTATTTAAATGTTTCACTGACTATTGTTATCTGCCTGGCTCTCTGCAATTAGAGGGGGTTAATGCTGTTCTTCCTTCTTTGTTACTCCATATTTATCTCTTAGCCAAGAGGATTTCTCTGTGCTTTAAGTGTTAGCCACATAGCTGGGAATTTATTTTATGTTCAATATCTGAGTAGTTTGGCTGGCTACAATGAATTGTAATAGGAGATGACGTTATGTACAAACTTGATGTTGTAAAGATAGTACTGTATTTTATTTTTCTGTTTATTTAGTTGTTTCACTGAATATTGTGGACTGTTTGTCTCTCTACAGTTACAGGAGGTTATTATTTTTTCACTTCTTTGTTACTTGATATTTAACTCTTAGCTTAGAGGGGTCCTCTGTTCTTTACATCTTAGCCAGATAGCTGGGAATTTATTTTCTGCTCAATATCTGAGTGGTTTGGCTGGCTACAATCAATACTATTAGAAGCTGAAGTTAAGTACGAACTTGCAGTTTTAAAGATAGTACTGTATTCTTTCTGTTTATTTAATTGTTTCACTGAATATTGTAGTCTGTCTCACTGCAGTTAATGGGGGTTATTGCTGTTCACACTTCTTTGGTATTCAATATTTAATTCTTAGCCTAGAGGGTTCCTATGTACTTTAAGGGTTAGCCACATAGCTGGGAAATTATTTTCTGCTCAATATCTGAGTGGTTTGGCTGGTGACAATCTATTTTAATAGAAGTTGACGTTATGTACAAACTTGCAATTTTAAAGATAGTACTTCATTTTATTTTTCTGGGTTTTTTTAATTATTTCACTGAATATTGTGGTCTGTCTGTCTCTCTGCAGTTAGAGGAAGTTATTGCTGTGGTCACGTCTTTGTTATTCGATATTTACCTGTTAGCCTTCAGGGTTTCTCTGTGCTTTAAGTGTTAGCCACATATCTTGGAATTTATTTTCTGCTCACTATCTTAGTGGTTTGGCTGGATACAATCAACTGTATTAGAAGCTGAAGGTAAGTACAAACTTACAGTTTTAAAGATAGTGCTGTATTTTATTTTTCTGTTTATTTAAATGTTTCACTTAATATAGTGGTCTGCCTGTCTCTCTCTAGTTAGAAGGGGTTATTGCTGTTCTCACTCTTTGTTATTCTATATTTAACACATAGCTTAGATGGGTCCTCCGTGCTTTATGTCTTAGCCAGATAGCGGGGAATTTATTTTCTGCTCAATATCTGAGTGGTTTGGCTGGCTACAATCATCAGTATAAGAAGCTGAAGTTAAGTACAAACTTGCAGTTTTGAAGATAGTCCTGTATTTTATTTTTCTCTTTAATTGTTTCACTGAACATTGTGGTCTATCTGTCTTTCTGCAGTTAGAGGGGATTATTGCTGTTCTCACATCTTTGTTATTCAATATTTAACTCTCAGCCTAGAGGGTTTCTCTGTGCTTTAAACTTTAGCCACATAGCTGGGAATTTATTTTTTGCTCAATATCTGAGTAGTTTGGCTGGCTACAATGAATTGTATTAGAAAATGAAGTTAAGTACAAACTCCCAGTTTTAAAGACAGTACTGTATTTTATTTTTCTATTTATTTAATTGTTTCATTGAATATTGTGGTCTGTCTGTCTCTCTGCAGTTAGAGAGGGTTATTGCTGTTCTCACTTCTTTGTTATTCGATATTTAACTCTTGGCCTATAAGGTTTCTCTGTGCTTTAAACTTTAGCCACATAGCTGGGAATTTATTTTTTGCTCAATATCTGAGTAGTTTGGCTGGCTACAATGAATTGTATTAGAAAATGAAGTTAAGTACAAACTTGCAGTTTTAAAGATAGTACTGTATTTTATTTTATTTTTCTGTTTATTTAATTGTTTTACTGAATATTGTGCTCTGTCTCTCTCTGCAGTTAGAAGAGTTTATTGCTGTGGTTACGTCTTTGTTATTCGATATTCTCCTCTAAGCCTAGATGCTGTGTCTATGCTTTTAGTGATAGCCACATAGCTTGGAATTTATTTTCTGCTCAATATCTTAGTGGTTTGGCTAGATACAATCAACTGTATTAGATGTCGAAGTTAAGTACAAATTTACAGTTTTAAAGAGTGTATTGTATTTTATTTTTCTGTTTATTTAAATGTTTCACTGAATATTGTGGTCTGTCTGTCTCTCTGCAGTTAGAATGGGTTATTGCTGTTCTCACTTCTTTGTTATTCCATATTTAACTCTTAGCCTTTGGGGATTCTCTGTGCTTTAAGTGTTAGCCACATAGCTGGGAATTTATTTTTTGGTAAATATCTGAGTGGTTGGCTGGCTACAATCAGTTGTATTAGACGATGAAGTTAAGTACAAACTTGCAGTTTTAAAGATAGTACTGTATTTTATTTTTCTGTTTATTTAATTGTTCCACTGAATATTTTGGTCTGTCTGTCTCTCTGCAGCTACAGGGGGTTATTGCTGTTCTTATTTCTTTGTTATTCGATATTTTACTCTTAGCCTAGAGGGTTTCTCTGTGCTTTAAGTGTTAGCCAATTAGCTGGGAATGTATTTTCTGCTCAATATCTGAGTAGTTTGGCTGGCTACAATCAACTTTATTAGAAGCTGAAGTTAAGTACAAACTTGCAGTATTAACGATAGTACTATATTTTATTTTTCTGTTTATTTAATTGTTTCACTGAAAATTGTGTTCTGTCTCTCTCTCTCAGCAGTTAGAGGGGTTATTTCTGTTTTCACTTCTTTGTTATTCAATATTTATTTATTTATTTATTTTTATTTATTTATTTAATTTCACATTTGTTAACCGGGAAAGTCTGACTGGATACATGTCCATTTTCAACAGAGGTCCGGGGAGAAAAGCTCCAAAGGTAGTTACAAAAATAAGCATAACAAAAATATTAATTTAAAGTTTACAAGCTCAGTAGAGACATTTGAGTTATACAGTCAAAGAATTGTCATATAGCACATTTATTAAAAACAAATTGCAGGGTATAAATACACAGGTGTTGCCAACAATTTAGTCAGATTTAGAGCAAGAACATAGCCAATGTTTATTATGACACTACTTGAGACTTTTCTTAATTTTTAAATCTTAGCCTAGAGGGTTTCTCTGTGCTTTAAGTGTTAGCCACTTAGCTGGTAATTTATTTTCTGATCAATATCTGAGTGGTTTGCCTGGCTACAATTAATTGTATTAGAAGCTGAAGTTAAGTGCAAACTTGCAGTTTTAAAGATACTACTGTATTTTATTTTTCTGATGATTTAATTCTTTCACTGAATATTGTAATATGTCTGTCTTTCTGCAGTTAGAGGGGTTACTGCTGTTCTCACTTCTTTGTTAGTCGATATTTAACTCTTAGCCTAGAGGGTTTCTCTGTGCATTAAGTATTAGTCACATGGCTTGGAATTTATTTTCTGCTCAGTTTGGTTTGGCTAGCTACAATCAACGGTATTAGAAGCTGAAGTTAAGTACAAACTTGCATTTTTAAAGATTGTACTGTATTTTATTTTTTCTGTTTATTTAAAGATTTCACTGAATATTGTGGTCTGTCACTTTGCAGTTAGAGGGGGTTGTTTCTTTTCTCACTTCTTTGTTATTCCATATTTAACTCTTAGCCTATATGGTTTCTCTGTGCTTTAAGTGTTAGCCACATTGCTGAGAATTTATTTTTTGCTCAGTATCTGAATGGTTTGTCTGGCTACAATCAACTCTATTAGAAGCTGAAGTTATGTATAAACTTGCAGTTTTAAATATTGTACTGTATTTTATTTTTCTGTTTATTTAATTGTTTCACTGAATATTGCAGTCTGTCTGTCTCTCTTCAGATAGAGGGGGTATTGCTGTTCTCACTTCTTTGTTATTTGATATTTAACTCTCAGCCTAGTGGGTTTCTCTGTGCTTTAATTGTTAGCCACATAGCTGGGATTTTATTTTCGGATCAATATCTGAATGGTTTGGTTGGCTACAATCAACTGTATTTGAAGCTGAAGTTAAGTATAAACTTTCAGTTTTAAAGATAGTACTGCATTTTATTTTTCTGTTTATTTAAATGTTTCACTGAATATTGTTGTCTGTCTGGCCCTCCACAGTTAGAGGGGCTTAATGCTGTTCTCCCTTTTTTGTTATTCCATATTTATCTCTTAGCCTAGAGGGTTTCTCTGTGTTTTAAGTGTTAGCCACATAACTGGGAATTAATTTTTTGCTCAATGTCTGAGTAGTTTGGCTGGCTACAATGAATTGTATTAGAAAATGAAGTTAAGTACAAACTTGCAGTTTTACAGATAGTACTGTACTTTATTTTTTGGTTTATTTAGTTGTTTCACTGAATATTGTGGTCTGTCTGTCTTTCTGCAGTTACAAAGGGTTATTACTGTTCTTACTTCTTTGTTATTCAATATTTAACTCTTAGCCTAGTGGGCTTATCTGTGCTTTAACTGTTAGCCACATTGCTGGGAATTTATTTTCTGCTCAATATCTGAGTGGTTTTCCAGCTACAATTAGTTGTATTAGAAGCTGAACTTAAGTACAAACATGCAGTTTTAAAGATAGCACTGTATTTTATTTTTCTGCTTATTTAATTTTTTTCAATATTGTGGTCTGTCTGTCTCTACAGTTACTGGGGGTTATTATTTTTTCTCACTTCTTTGTTATTCCATATTTAACTCTTAGCTTAGAGGGGTTGTCTGTGCTTTAAATCTTAGCCAGATAGCTGGGAATTTATTTTCTGCTCAATGTCTGAGTGGTTTGGCTGGCTACAACCAACAGTATTAGAAGCTGAAGGTAAGTAGAAACTTGCAGTTTTAAAGATAGTACTGCATTTTTTCTGTTTATTTAATTGATTCACTGAATGTTGTGGTCTGTCTCTCTGCAGTTAGTGGGGTATTGTTGCTGTTCTCACTTCTTTGGTATGCAATATTTAATTCTTAGCCTAAAGGGTTTCTATGTACTTTAAGGGTTAGCCACATAGTTGGGAAATTATTCTTTGCTCAATATCTGAGTGCTTTAGCTGGCGACAATCAATTTTAATAGAAGTTGAAGTTATGTACAAACTCACAGTTTTAAAAATAGTACTTTATTTTATTTTATTGTTTATTTAATTGTTTCACTGAATATTGTGGTCTGTCTGTCTCTTTGCAGTTAGAGGATGTTATTGCTGTGGTCACATCTTTGTTATTCAATATTTACCTCTTAGCCTAGAGGGTTTCTCTGTGCTTTATGTGTTAGCCACATAGCTGGGAATTTATTTTCTGTTCACTATCATAGTGGTTTGGCTGGATACAATCAACTGTATTAGAAGCTGAAGTTAAGTATAAACTTACAGTTTTAAAGATAGTACTGTATTTTATTTTCTGTTTATTTAAATGTTTCACTGAATATTGTGTTCTGCATGTCTCTCTGTAGTTCAAAGAGGTTATTACTGTTCTCTCTTCTTTGTTATTCCATATTTATAATGTAGCCTAGAGGGATTTTCTGTGCTTTAAGTGTCAACCACATAGCTGGGTATTTACTTTCTGGTCAATATGGGTGGCTTGGCTGGCTACAATCAATTGTATTAGACATTGAAGTTAAGTACAAACTTGCAGTTTTAAAGAGAGTACTGTATTTTATTTTTCTGTTTGTTTCATTTTTTTCACTGAAAATTTTGGTCTGTCTGTGTCTCTGCAGTTACATGGGGTTATTGTTGTTCTCAGTTCTTTATTATTCGATATTTAACTCTTAGCCTTGAGGGTTTCTCTGTTCTTTAAGTGTTAGCCACATAGCTGGGAATTTATTTTCTGCTCAATATCTGAGTGGTTTGATTGGCTACAATCAACTGTATTAGAAGCTGACGTTAAGTTCAAACTTGCAGTTTTGAAGATAGTACTGTATTTTTTTCTGTTTATTTACTTGTTTCACTGAATATTGTGATATGTATGTCTCTCTGCAGTTAGAGGGGGTTATTGCTGTTCTCACTTCTTTGTTATTCGATATCTACTTCTTAGCTTAGGGGGTTTCTCTGTGCTTTAAGTGTTAGCCACATAGCTAGGAATTCATTTTCTGCTCAATATCTGACTATTTTTGGCTGGCTACAAACAACTGTATTCGAAGCTGAAGTTAAGTACAAACTTTAAGTTTTAAAGATAGTGCTGTATTTTGTTTTTCTGCTTATTTAATTGTTTCAATGAATATTGTAGACTGTCTGTCTCTCTGCAGTTAGAGTGGGATATTCTTTTTTCACTTCTTAGTTATTTGAGATTTAACTCTTAGCTTAGAGGGTTTCTATGTGCTTTAAGTGTTAGCCACATAGCTGGGAATTTATTTTCTGCTCAATATCTGAGTGGTTCAGCTGGCTACAATCAATTGTATTTGAAGCTGAAGTTAAGTACAAACTTTTAGTTTTAAAGATAGTACTTTATTTTATTTTTTTGCTTATTTAATTGTTTCACTGAATTATGTGGTCTGTCTCTCTACAGTTACAGGGGGTTATTATTGTTCTCACTTATTCGATAATTAACTCTTAGCTTAGAAGGGTCCTCTGTGCTTTACGTCTTAGCCAGATAGCTGGGAATTTATTTTCTGCTCTTTATCTGAGTTATTTGGCTAGCTACAATCAACAGTATAAGAAGCTGAAGTTAAGTACAAACTTGCAGTTTAAAGATAGTACTGTATTTTATTTTTCTGCTTATTTAATTGTTTCAATGAATATTGTAGACTGTCTGTCTCTCTGCAGTTAGAGTGGGATATTGCTTTTTTCACTTCTTAGTTATTTGAGATTTAACTCTTAGCTTAGAGGGTTTCTATGTGCTTTAAGTGTTAGCCACATAGCTGGGAATTTATTTTCTGCTCAATATCTGAGTGGTTCAGCTGGCTACAATCAATTGTATTTGAAGCTGAAGTTAAGTACAAACTTTTAGTTTTAAAGATAGTACTTTATTTTATTTTTTTGCTTATTTAATTGTTTCACTGAAGTATGTGGTCTGTCTCTCTAAAGTTACAGGGGGTTATTATTGTTCTCACTTATTTGATAATTAACTCTTAGCTTAGAAGGGTCCTCTGTGCTTTACGTCTTAGCCAGATAGCTGGGAATTTATTTTCTGCTCTTTATCTGAGTTATTTGGCTAGCTACAATCAACAGTATAAGAAGCTGAAGTTAAGTACAAACTTGCAGTTTTAAAGATAGTACTGTATTTTATTTTTCTATTTATTTAATTGTTTCACTTAATATTGTGGTCTGTCTTTCTCTCTGCAGTTAGATGGGGTTATTGCTGTCCTCACTTCTTTGTTATTTGGTATTTAACTCTTAGCCTAGAGGGTCTCTCTGTGATTTAAGTGGTAGCCACATAGGTTCATAGGTAGGTACTAGGCTATCTGCCCAAGGGCATTTATAAGCCTAGCCAGAATGTGTTGGCTTTTGCCTCATTTTTAGATTAGTTTCCTGAGCCTCTGTCCAGCAGGGCCATTGAAGTGATCCCATGGGTAAATTTACGATTTCCCATCCACTGTTCAAAATTTCTCTTGAAGAGAGTCAGTGAGGGGCTTTGCCTAACATAGATTGAGATTCTTTTCCAGAGTGAGGGAAGTCTCTGGGACAGGAATCTATCCCTCCAGCATGTCCTATTTATTGTTATGCTGAGGTTTAAATCCCTAGAGCGTGTGGCTCTAAGAGATTTGGTTTTCATGAGGCAGAGCATGTCCATTAATTCTGGGTTAGACATGGCCTTGTACATGAGGCAGAGATCACCTCTGAGTAGGCAGTAAGCAACGGAGTAGAGCTGGAGTTTATTTAGTCGAGCTACATAGGGCATCTGTTTGTGGCCCATGATCCTCTTGGTGAGGTACTTCTGTGGTCTTTCCAGCTGTTGCAGGTGACGAGTAAGGTACATCCCAAATGGGGCATTGTACTCTATTATGGGCCTGATGAGCGATGAGTAGAGGGGCACAATGACCTCTCTTGATCTAGATGTGAACCATTTTGTGATTAGGTGGGCTACATAGAAGGATTTTCTAACCACTTTGGCAATGTGATTATTAAAGGATAGATTGCTATCTACTTGGGTCCCCAGATACCTAATTACATCTTCCGTACTTAGTGGATTACCACCTATGTGGTAGTTCATGGGTACTTTGTTTTTCCCAAAGGGGATGACTATGCCCTTTTTGGCATTTAGCTTGAGGCCATGGTTCTGACACCAGGTATTTGTCTCTGTGAGACCCTTCTCGAGGATGTCTGTGTCAGCTGGAGAGTCAATTATGGCCCCCAGTTTGCAATCATCTGCGAACTTGGTCAGCCATAGTCCTCCCATGCTTGCCTGTACCTCAGAGAAGTATATAATGAACAGGAGGGGTCCCAGGACTGAGCCCTGTGGGACGCCACTTATAACCAGTTTAGAGTCGGACATGGCACCCGCAACTCTGATCATGTGAGTTCTATCCATGAGCCAGTTGGCAACCCATCTAGTGACATAGGGGTTAATGTTCAAGCTGGTAAGCTTGTCTATAATGCCAGAGTGGGGAATGGTGTTGAAGGCCTTTGCGAGGTCCAGATAGGCTGTGTGGACTACCTTTCCCTCATCTATGGCCTTGGTAACTGTTTCAAAGAAGTCAACTAGGTTAAGGAGGCAAGCTCTGCCTTTAACAAAGCTGAATTGGGTAGGGTCCAATGTCTGGAGGTTCCCAATGTCTCTGTTAATGAGTTCCATGATGATGCGCTCCATAGTTTTGCAGACCAGGCTAGTCAGGCTTATAGGGCGATAGTTCCCAGGATCCGTTGTGGCACCACCTTTGTGGAGCGGAATAACTGTTGCTGTACGCCATTCTTTGGGTACATAGCCTGTGGTAAGGCTGAGTTTGAACAGTGAATTTAGGTGAGGGTTTAGTTCATTTTGGAGCTCGTGTAAGACACAGCCTGGGATACCATCCGGTCCCATTGATGTTGTGTTTTAGGCTTTGGAAAGGGCTGTTTTCACCTGTGTGTCTGTGATGTCTGGGGCTCTACATTCTTCTGGGATGGACACAGGCCCTTTTGGGGGTGAGGGGGGGTTAAGTTTGCACTGAATCTGTCAGCCAGGATATTGGCAATGTCAGTTGGTTCAGTGTATTTTTTGCCATTTTGTACTAGCTCAGAGCAGATCTGAGTGTTGCCACCTAGATTCTTGACATAGCTAAAGAAGGCTTTGTGATTATCTTTAGAGTTTTGGCAATTTTTCTTTCGAAGCTGGCTTTAGATGATTTTATGAGGGATTGTAGTTTCTTGCTAATACTGATCAGGGATGCCTTCCCTTTTTGGGATTTTGCTCTATCATGTAATAGTTTTATCCTTCTGTTGTATAGCTTATTTATGGCTGGGGTCCACCAGACTGGATTCCTCTTTTTGGAGGAGTGAGTCTTGGTTTTACTTGGGATGGCTCGATCCATGCATTCCTGTAGGTGCACATAGAATGCATTTGTGAAGCGGTTTGGGCAGCATTATCCTTTAGCGAGGGGGCTTTGAAACTTTCCACCTCGGTTTTGAGAAGTGCGAAGCTTGCTTTTGAAATGTTTTTCACAGTGGTTTCCTTGACTGGAGGTTGGGTCGGGATGTGGAGGTCCAGTGTGATTAGTTTATGGTCTGATCTTACCAGTGATGGGTTTACCTCTGGCGTGGAACATTGATCCCCCATGTTGGTGATGATCAGGTCCAATATGTTGTCACCTCTTGTGGGAGTTGTGACCAGTTGTTCTAGGGTGTTTGAGTTTATAAACTCTAGGAAGCTTTGGGCAAAGGAGTTAGTACTTGAGTAGTTTTCCCAGTCAATGTTTGAGTAGTTGAAATCACCCAATATCATGGTGTTTGGTAGGACCTTCATATTTTCCAGTGTTCTCAGGAATGCTGAGTGGGGGTCCTGAGACAAGGTGGGTGATCTGTAGCAAGCTACAATCTGAAAATCAGCTTTGCCCACTGTTAGTTGCACATGGATGGTCTCCGAGGCCTCGTGCTGTGCCACTAATCAGGAGGTGTGGGTATCCTTGGTGAAAATGGATACACCCCCATCTTTTGTATTTCAGTCTGGGTTCTGGGGCTGAAAGGTATGGTATGAGTTATAGCCTGGTAGTGCTGCGGTGCTCTCTGGAGCCTTGAAACAGGTTTCAGTTACTGCACAGATATCAATTCTCTCCATACTGAGGAGTGCCTCAAGTGCATGCATTTTGAGGTTTAGACTTCTGGCATTGAGTAGCATTACCCTCAGTTTTTGGTTTCTTGTGTTGTTTATGGAGGTGGGATTGTCGTTTGAGCCTTGCCTAAAAAAATGCACTATGGGGTGGCAAGAGCCTTAGCCAGTATTCGAAAGCCTAAGGGTGACAGGTACAAGCCGTCTCTGGCGAAGCAACGTGGCTTGTCGAGCATGTCATCCCAGGCTGACAGACACTGGATCCCCTTTGAACGACACCAATAGCTTAGCCAGTTGTTAAAATTGATCATTTTATTTTTATACTGTGGCATCATTCTTGGTGAGGGCAAGATGCTACTCAGGGTCAGGGCCATACCAGCCTGGGCTACATGATCTGAGAGCTCCTCTATGTCTCTTTTCATAGTCCAGGGAGCTACGTCTCAGGTCATTCATACCAACATGGACAATGACAGAGTCATATTTGTACCTGTTTTGAAATGACCTGAGTGCTTGTGTTATGTGGTGGATCTTGGCACCCAACAGGCAGCTTACAGTAACCTTCTCATTGTTCAGTCTAGTGAGTGGGACGTCAGTGTGCCTGACAATAGAGTCACCTATTACTAGTGTATTGAGTGTGTTATTTAGCCTTAGGGGCTGTAATTGCATGGCACACTGACTTTGTGAAGTATGTGATATGTGTTTGTTGTTGGGGGTGGAGGTTGCTTGGGTGTCTGCTTTGGAGGTCTCCGCTGCTTTGGCAGATTTTTGTTTAGAGCCTCCGAGTATGTTTTTGTGTATTTATGTGTTGTTTGCTGGTGCAGATATGACTGGTCTATGTGAGACTGGTAGTGTGGTACAAGTGTTTCTCTTCTCCTCGTGGCTGGCTGTTCCAGTCTTGGGTTGAGAGAGAGCTTGGCCTCCATTTTGGCTGTATAGTTGCATCTCTCACATACATTTGTGTTTGTTGGAAGGAGGAGATGGTTGTCTGTGTACATGAGGCAATTGTAACATTGCCTCAAGATGCCCAGATTTGCCAGCTGGACTGGAGAGTACACCTGAAACTGCCCTTTGGACATACCTGAACAGATAAAGTGAAGTGTTTTCCTGATTGTCCGGTAGGGACGATTAGGGAGCCCTGTTCTTCTGTATAGTATAGGGGGTGTAGTGCTAGCATTTATTAGTGCTTACTAAGAGATTTGAGCAACTGCTGTTCTGCAAAGGAAAGGTTTGAGTGCTTAAGTTCAGAGTTTGACTAGTTCCAAGGGAAAAATTGAAGAGCAGACTTTGTGGAGCCGAGAATAGTTTAACCCTAGCTAACTGGCGCTGCGCGGTGTGCAAATCCATGCAAATGTGGGTTTTAAAGCAGGAAGATGACAGAGATAGAAATTAGCCCAAAATGGCCAATAAACTACTAGTTGCTTGGCGGAGACCACTTCTCCAGGGACAGATAGGCTGCTCAAAGCTCCCCCTCTCACTGGTGAACAGAGAAACTTCTTTCTATCCAAGTAAGGTATGGGCAACACAGGAACTTGTACCATAGCCCAGCCCTGAATTCAGCTGAACCTGAAAACTGGACTAGACTAGCTTAGAAAAGGTGGGAAACAATTTTTTTTTTCAGAAATATAGTAACTTACTCTAAAAACACTTTAAATGCTCAGAAAAGGCTAGCACACTTGAGTGTGTAGTCTACAACAGTTAAACAGATGCTTAAAAAACAAAAATGACTAAAAATGACTTTACAAGAGCAGTAAGATAAATAAGTACAATATGCAGCAAAAAATCAGCTTTTTAGAGCACAAAAACACTAGAAGATCACGTTTTAGGGAAAATTAGGAGTCAACAGAAAAAAATGCAGAGAAAAGATACTTAATCAATCCAAAGTCACTCTTGTCACTCTGCTGCTTGTAGGACTCTGCAGGACACCATGAGGAGCTTTGCTGAGTTGTATACAAGCGCAAAACCGAGCAAATGTGTTTTAAAGCAGGGAGAAGAAAGAGATAGAAATTAGCCCAAAATGGCCAAAAAACTACTAGTTGCTGGGCTGAGACCACTCCTCCAGGGACATATAGGCTGCTCAAAGCTCCCCACTCTCACTGGTGAACAGAGGAACTTCCTTCTATCCAAGTAAGGTATGGGCAACACAGGAACTTGTACCACAGCCCTGAATTCAGAAGAACATAAAAACTGGACTAGACTAGCTTAGAAAAAGTGGGAAACAAATATTTTTTTTGTTTTTTTTTTTTTGTTTTTTTTTTTCAGAAATACAGTAACTTACTCTAAAAATACTTTAATTGCTCAGAAAATGCTAGCACACTTGAGTGTGTAGCCTACCAGCTTAGAACACAAAAACACTAAAAACAACTTTAGAAGTACAATCAGATAAATAAATACAATATGCAGCAGAAAATCAGCCTTTTAGAGCACAAAAATGCTAGAAGAACACGTTTTAGGTGAAATTAGCAGTCAACAGAAAAAAATGCAGAGAAAGATACTTAATCAATCCAAAGTCACTCTTTTGTCACTCTGCTGCTTGTAGGACTCTGCACGACACCATGAGGAGCTTTGCTGAATTGTATACATAGCTGGGAATTTATTTTTTGCTCAGTATCTGAGTAGTTTGGCTGGCTACAATCAACTGTATTAGAAGCTGAAGTTAAATAAAAACTTGCAGTTGAAAAGTTAGTACTGTATTCTATTTTTCTGTTTAATTAATTGTGTTACTGAATTTTGTGGTCTGTCTGGCTCTCTGCAGTTACAGGGGTTATTGTTGTTCTTACATCTTTGTTTTTCGATATTTAACTCTTAGTCAAGAAGGTTTCATAGTGCTTTAAGTGTTAGCCACATAGCTGGGAATTTATTTTCTGTTCAATATCTGAGTGGTTTGGCTGGCTACAATCAACTGTATTAGAAGTCGAAGTTAAGTAAAAACTTGCAGCTTTAAAGATAGTACTGTATTTTTTCTGTTTATTTAATTGTTTCACTGAATATTGTGGTCTGTCTGGCTCTCTGCAGTTAGAGGGGGTTAATGTTATTGTCCCTTATTTGTTATTCCATATTTATCTCTTAGCCTAGAGGGATTTTCTGTGCTTTAAGCAATAGCCACATAGCTGGGAATTTATTTTTACTCAAGATCTGAGTAGTTTGGCTGGCTACAATGAAATGTATTAGAAGATGAAGTTAAGTACAAATTTGCAGTTTTAAAGAGAGTGCTGTATTTTATTTTTCTGTTTATTTAATTGTTTTTTTGAATATTGTGGTCTGTCTCTCAACAGTTACAGGGGGTTATTATTGTTCTCACTTCTTTGTTATTCCATATTTAACTCTTAGCTTAGAGGAGTACTCTATTCTTTACGTCTTAGCCAGTTAGCTGGGAATTTATTTTCTGCTCAATATCTGAGTGGTTTGGCTGGCTACAATCAACAGTAATAGAAGCTGAAGTTAAGTACAAACTTTCAGTTTTAAAGATAGTACTGTATTTTTTCTGTTTATTTAATTGTTTCACTGAATATTGTGGTCTGTCTTTCTGCAGTTAGTGGGGGTTATTGCTGTTCTCACTTCTTTGGTATTCGATACTTACTCTTAGCCTAGAGGATTTCTATGTACTTTAAGGGTTAGCCACATAGTTGGGAAATTATTTTCTGCTCAATATCTGAGTGGTTTGACTGGTGACAATGAATTTTAATAGAAGCTGAAGTTATGTATAAACTTGCAGTTTTAAAGATAATACTTTATTTTATTTTATTGTTTATTTAATTGTTTCACTGAATATTGTGGCCTGTCTGTCTCTGCAGTTAGAGGAGGTTTGTGCTGTGGTCACATCTTTGTTACTTGATATTTACCTTTTAGCATAGAGGGTTTCTCTGTGCTTTAAGTGTAAGCCACATAGCTGGGAATTTATTTTCTGCTCACTATCTTAGTGGTTTGGCTAAGATAGTGAGCAGAAAATAAATTCACTATCTTAGTGGTTTGGCTGGGCGGCCATGGTGGTGCAGTGGTTAGCGTTGCTGCCTCACAGCAAGAGGTTCTCCGGTTCGATTCTTGGCTGGGGTGCCTTCTGTGCGGAGTCTGCATGTCCTCCCTATGGTCGTGTGGGTTTCCTCCTGGTGCTCCGGTTTCCTCTCACATCCCAAAGACATGCTGTAGGTGGATTGGACACTCAAAATTAGCCCTAGGTGTGAGTGGGTGCATGTGTGTGCCTTCTGTGGAAGGTTGGGCGCCGGGCTGGCAACTCGACACTGTAAAACTCCACTGCCAATCATGTGCGGACAGGTGATCCACTGTGGCGACCCCTAACCGGGAAAAGCTGAAAGAAGAAGAAGAAGATCTTAGTGGTTTGGCTGGATACAATCAACTGTATTAGACACTGAAGTTAAGTACACACTTACAGTTTTAAAGATAGTACTGTATTTTATTTTTCTGTTTATTTAAGTATTTCACTGAATATTGTGTTCTGTTTATTTATTTATTTATTTATTTATTTAACATTTGTTGACCGGGAAAGTCCGACTAGGTTCCACAGAGCCTGTTTTCAGCGGAGGCCCGGGGAGAAATGCTCCAGATGCATGTCTTTGGAATGTGGGAGGAAACCGGAGTACCCGGAGGAAACCCATGCGAACACAGGGAGAACATGCAAACTCCACACAGAAGGCACCCCAGCCGAGAATCGAACCAGAGAACCTCTTGCTGTGAGGCGACAACGTTAACCGCTGCACCACTGTGCCGCCCATATTCTATCTCTATAGTTAGAAGAGGTTATTGCTGTACTCATTCTTTGTTATTCCATATTTAAAACATAGCCTAGAGGGTTTTTCCTGTGCTTTAAGTGTCAGACACATAGCTGGGAATTTATTTTCTGGTCAATATGAGTGGCTTGGCTGGCTACAATCAATTGTATTAGACGTTGAAGTTAAGTACAAACTTGCAGTTTTAAAGATAGTACTGTATTTTATTTTTCTGTTTAACTGTTTCACTGAATATTGTGGTCTGTCTGTGTCTCTGCAGTTACAGAGGGTTATTGTTGTTTTCACTTCTTTATTATTCGATATTTAACTCTTAGCCTAGAGGGTTTCCCTGTGCTTTAAGGTTTAGCCACATAGCTGGGAATGTATTTTCTGCTCAATATCTGAGTGGTTTGACTGGCTACAATCAACTGCATTAGAAGCTGAAGTTAAGTACAAACTTGCAATTTTAAAGATAGTACAGTATTTTATTTTTTTATTTATTTAATTGATTGATTGAAAATTGAAGAGCAGACTTCGTGGAGCCGAGAATAGTTTAACCCTAGCTAACTGGCGCTGCGCGGTGTGCAAATCCATGCAAATGCGGGTTTTAAAGCAGGAATATGACAGAGATAGAAATTAGCCCAAAATGGCCAATAAACTACTAGTTACTTGGCTGAGACCACTTCTCCAGGGACAGATAGGCTGCTCAAAGCTCCCCCTCTCACTGGTGAACAGAGAAACTTCCTTCTATCCAAGTAAGGTATGGGCAACACAGGAACTTGCACCACAGCCCTGAATTCAGCTGAACCTGAAAACTGGACTAGACTAGCTTAGAAAAGGCAGGAAACAATTTTTTTTTCAGAAATACAGTAACTTACTCTAAAAACACTTTAAATGCTCAGAAAAGGCTAGCGCACTTGAGTGTGTAGTCTACAACAGTTAAACAGATGCTTAGAACACAAAAATGACTAAAAATGACTTTACAAGTGCAGTCAGATAAATAAGTACAATATGCAGCAAACAATCAGCTTTTTAAAGCACAAAAACACTAGAAGATCACGTTTTAGGCAAAATTAGGAGTCAACAGAAAAAAATGCAGAGAAAAGATACTTAATCAATCCAAAGTCACTCTTTTGTCACTCTGCTGCTTGTAGAGCTCTGCAGGACACCATGAGGAGCTTTGCTGAGTTGTATACAAGCGCAAAACCGAGCAGATGCGTTTTAAAGCAGGGAGAAGAAAGAGATAGAAATTAGCCCAAAATGGCCAAAAAGCTACTAGTTGCTGGGCTGAGACCACTCCTCCAGGGACAGATAGGCTGCTCAAAGCTCCCCACTCTCACTGGTGAACAGAGAAACTTCCTTCTATCCAAGTAAGGTATGGGCATCACAGGAACTTGTACCACAGCCCTGAATTCAGCAGAACATAAAAACGGGACTAGACTAGATTAGAAAAAGTGGGAAACAAATATTTTTTTGTTTTTTTTTTGTTTTTTTTTCAGAAATACAGTAACTTACTCTAAAAATACTTTAAATGCTCAGAAAATGCTAGCATACTTGAATGTGTAGCCTACCACATTTAAACAGATGCTTAGAACACAAAAAACACTAAAAACAACTTTAGAAGTGCAATCAGATAAATAAGTACAATATGCAGCAGAAAATCAGCCTTTTAGAGCACAAAAATGCTAGAAGAACATGTTTTAGGTGAAATTAGCAGTCAACAGACAAAAATGCAGAGAAAGATACTTAATCAATCCAAAGTCACTTTTTTGTCACTCTGCTGCTTGTAGGACTCTGCAGGACACCATGAGGAGCTTTGCTGAGTTGTATACATAGCTGGGAATTTATTTTTTGCTCAGTATCTGAGTAGTTTGGCTGGCTACAATCAACTGTATTAGAAGCTGAAGTTAAATAAAAACTTGCAGTTGAAAAGTTAGCACTGTATTCTATTTTTCTGTTTAATTAATTGTGTTACTGAATTTTGTGGTCTGTCTGGCTCTCTGCAGTTACAGGGGTTATTGTTGTTCTTACATCTTTGTTTTTCGATATTTACCTCTTAGTCAAAAGGGTTTCATAGTGCTTTAAGTGTTAGCCACATAGCTGGGAATTTATTTTCTGTTCAATATCTGAGTGGTTTGGCTGGCTACAATCAACTGTATTAGAAGTCGAAGTTAAGTAAAAACTTGCAGCTTTAAAGATAATACTGTATTTTTTCTGTTTATTTAATTGTTTCACTGAATATTATGGTCTGTCTGGCTCTCTGCAGTTAGAGGGGGTTAATGTTGTTGTCCCTTATTTGTTATTCCATATATATCTCTTAGCCTAGAGGGCTTTTCTGTGCTTTAAGCAATAGCCACATAGCTGGGAATTTATTTTTACTCAAGATCTGAGTAGTTTGGCTGGCTACAATGAAATATATTAGAAGATGAAGTTAAGTACAAATTTGCAGTTTTAAAGCGAGTGCTGTATTTTATTTTTCTGTTTATTTAATTGTTTTTTTGAATATTGTGGTCTGTCTGTCTCTCAATAGTTACAGGGAGTTATTATTGTTCTCACTTCTTTGTTATTCCATATTTAACTCTTAGCTTAGAGGAGTACTCTGTTCTTTACGTCTTAGTCAGTTAGTTGGGAATTTATTTTCTGCTCAATATCTGAGTGGTTTGGCTGGCTACAATCAACAGTATTAGAAGCTGAAGTTAAGTACAAACTTTCAGTTTTAAAGATAGTACTGTATTTTTTCTGTTTATTTAATTGTTTCACTGAATATTGTGGTCTGTCTTTCTGCAGTTAGTGGGGGTTATTGCTGTTCTCACTTCTTTGGTATTCGATATTTACTCTTAGCCTAGAGGGTTTCTATGTACTTTAAGGGTTAGCCACATAGTTGGGAAATTATTTTCTTCTCAATATCTGAGTGGTTTGACTGGTGACAATGAATTTTAATAGAAGCTGACGTTATGTATAAACTTGCAGTTTTAAAGATAATACTTTATTTTATTTTTCTGTTTATTTAATTGTTTCACTGAATATTGTGGCCTGTCTGTCTCTGCAGTTAGAGGAGGTTTGTGCTGTGGTCACATCTTTGTTACTCGATATTTACCTTTTAGCATAGGGGGTTTCTCTGTGCTTTATGTGTAAGCCACATAGCTGGGAATTTATTTTCTGCTCACTATCTTAGTGGTTTGGCTAAGATAGTGAGCAGAAAATAAATTCACTATCTTAGTGGTTTGGCTGGGCGGCCACAGTGGTGCAGCGGTTAGCGTTGCTGCCTCACAGCAAGAGGTTCTCCGGTTCGATTCTTGGCTGGGTGCCTTCTGTGTGGAGTCTGCATGTCCTCCCTATGGTCGTGTGGGTTTCCTCCTGGTGCAACAGTTTCCTCTCACATCCCAAAGACATGCTGTAGGTGGATTGGACACTCAAAATTAGCCCTAGGTGTGAGTGGGTGCATGTGTGTGCCTTCTGTGGAAGGTTGGGCCCCGGGCTGGCAACTCGACACTGTAAAACTACACTGCCAATCATGTGCAGACAGGTGATCTGCTGTGGTTACTCCTAACCGGGAAAAGCTGAAAGAAGAAGAAGAAGATCTTAGTGGTTTGGCTGGATACAATCAACTGTATTAGACACTGAAGTTAAGTACAAACTTTCAGTTTTAAAGATAGTACTGTATTTTTTTTGTTTATTTAATTGTTTCACTGAATATTGTGGTCTGTCTCCCTGCAGTTAGTGGGGGTTATTGCTGTTCTCTCTTCGTTGGTATTCAATATTTACTCTTAGCCTAGAGGGTTTCTATGTACTTTAAGGGTTAGCCACATTGCTGGGAAATTATTTTCTGCTCAATATCTGAGTGGTTTGACTGGTGACAATTAATTTTAATAGAAGCTGAAGTTATGTTCAAACTTGCAGTTTTAAAGATAATACTTTATTTTATTATTCTGTTTATTTAATTGTTTCACTGAATATTGTGGTCTGTCTGTCTCTCTGCAGTTAGAGGAGGTTATTGCTGTTCTCACATCTTTGTTATTCGATATTTAACTTTTAGCCTAGAAGGTTTCTCTGTGCTTTAAGTGTTAACCACATAGCTGGGAATTTATTTTTGTTCAATATCTCAGTGGTTTGGCTGGCTACAATCAATTTTATTAGAAGCTAACGTTGACGTTAAGTGCAAACTTGCAGTTTTAAAGGTAGTACTGTATTCTAGTTTGTTTAATTGTTTCACTGAATATTGTGGTCTACCTGTGTCTCTGCAGTTACAGAGGGTGATTGTTGTTTTCACTTCTTTATTATTCTATATTTAACTCTTAGCCTAGATGGTTTCTCTGTGCTTTAAGGTTTAGCCACATACCTGGGAATTTATTTTCTGCTCAATATCTGAGTGGTTTGACTGACTACAATCAACTACATTAGAAGCTTAAATAAACAGAAAAAATACAGTACTATCTTTAAAACTGAAAGTTTTTACTTAACTTCAGTTTGTAATACTGTTGATTGTAGCCAGCCAAACCACTCAGATATTGAGCAGAAAATAAATTCCCAGCTAACTGGCTAAGACGTAAAGAACAGAGTACCCCTCCAAGCTAAGAGTTAAATATCGAATAACAAAGAAGTGAGAACAATAACAACCCCCTGTAATTGAGCAGAAAATAAATTCCCAGCTAACTGGCTAAGATGTAAAGAACAGAGTACCCCTCCAAGCTAAGAGTTAAATATCGAATAACAAAGAAGTGAGAACAATAACAACCCCCTGTAACTGTAAAGAGACAGACAGACCACAATATTCAAAAAAACAAACAGAAAAATAAAATACAGTGCTATGTTTAAAACTGCAAGTTTGTACATTACTTCAGCTTCCATTAAAACTGATTGTCGCCAGTCAAACCACTCAGATATTGAGCAGAAAATAAATTCCCATTTATTTGGCTAACACTTAAAGTGCTGATAAACCCATTAGGCTAAGAGTTAAATATCGGATAACAAAGAAGTAAGAACAGTAACCCTTTGTAACTGCAGAGAGACAGACAGACCACAATATTCAGTGAAACACCTAAATAAACAGAAAAATAAAATAAAGTATTATCTTTAAAACTGCAAGTTTTTGCATAACTTCAGCTTCCATTAAAATTGTCACCAGTCAATTGCTGTTCTCAATTATTTGGTATTCAATATTTAGCTCTTAGCCTAGAGGGTTTCTGTGTGCTTTAAGTGTTAGCCACATAGCTGGGAAATTATTGGCTGGCGACAATTTTAACAGAAGTTGAAGTTATGTACAAACTTGCAGTTTTAAAGATAGTACTGTATTTTATTTTTTCTGTTTATTTAATTGTTTTACTGAATATTGTGGTCTGTCTGTCTCTCTGCAGTTAGAGGAGGTTATTGCTGTGATCACATCTTTGTTATTCGATATTTACCTCTTAGCCTAGCCAATCAACTGTATTAGAAGCTGAAGTTAAGTACAAACTTACAATTTTAAAGATAGTACTGCATTTTATTTTTCTGTTTATTTAAATGTTTCACTGAATATTGTGGTCTGTCTCTCTGCAGTTACAGGGGGTTATTGCTGTTCTTACTTCTTTGTTGTTCAATATTTAACACTTAGCCTAGAGGGTTTCTCTGTGCTTTAAGTTTTAGCCACATAGCTGGTAATTTATTTTCTGATCAATATCTGAGTGGTTTGGCTGGTGACAATCAACCATATTAGAAGCTAAAGTTAAGTGCAAACTTGCAGTTTTAAAGATAGTACTGTATTTTATTTTTCTGTTTATTTAATTCTTTCACTGAATATTGTGTTATGTCTGTCTTTCTGCAGTTAGAGGGGGTTACTGCTGTTTTCACTTCTTTGTTATTCAATATTTACCACTTAGACTAGAGGGTTTCTCTGTGCTTTAAGGTTTAGCCACATAGCTGGGAATTTATTTTCTGCTCAATATCTGAGTGTTCTGACTGGCTACAATCAACAGTATTAGAAGTTGAAGTTAAGTACAAACTTGCACTTTTAAATATAGTGCTGCATTTTATTTTTCTGTTTATTTAAATGTTTCACTGAATATTGTGGTCTGTCTGTCTCTCTGCAGTTAAAGGGGGATATTGCTTTTCTCACTTCTTTGTTATTGCATATATAACTCTTAGCCTAGAGGGTTTCTCTGTGCTTTAAGTGTTAGCCACATAGCTGGGAAGTTATTTTCTGCTCAATATCTGAGTGGTTTGTCTGGCTACAATAAATTGTATTCGAAGGTGAAGTTAAGTATAAAATTTCAGTTGTAAAGATAGTACTGTATTTTATTTTTCAGCTTATTTAATTATTTCACTGAATATTGTGGTCTATCAGTCTCTCTGCAATTACATGGGGTTATTGCTGTTCTCACTTCTTAGATATTCAAGGTTTAACTCTTAGCCTAGAGGGTTTCTCTGTGCTTTAAATGTTAGCCACATAGCTGGATTTTTTTTTTCTTCTCAATATCTGAATGGTTTTACTGCCTACAATCATCTATATTAGATGAGGAAGTTACGTACAATCTTGCAGTTTTAAAGATAGTGCTGTGTTTTATTTTTCTTTTTATTTAATTGTTTCATTGATTATTGTGGTCTGTCTCTCAGCAGTTAGCGGGGGTTATTGCTGTTCTCACTTCTTTGTTATTCCATATTTAATATTTAGCCTAGAGGGATTTTTCTGTACTTTAACTTTTAACCACATAGCTGGGAATTTATTTTCTGCTCACTATCTTAGTGATTTGGCTCGATACAATCAACTATATTAAAAGCTTACAGTTTTAAAGATAGCACTGTATTTTATTTTTCTGTTTATTTAAATGTTTCACTGAATATTGTGTTCTGCCTACCACTCTGTAGTTAGAAGGGGTTATTGCTGTTCTCACTTCGTTGTTATTCCATATTTAAAATGTAGCCTAGAAGGTTTTTCTGTGCTTTAAGTGTCAGCCACATTGCTGGGAATTTATTTTCTGCTCAATATCTGAGTGGTTTGAGTGGCTACAATCAATTGTATTAGAAGCTGAAGTTAAGTACAAACTTGCAGCTTTAAAGATAATACTGATTTTTTCTGTTTATTTAATTGTTTCACTGAATATTGTGTCTGTCTGTTTCTCTGCAGTTAGAGGAGCTTATTGTTGTGATCACGTCTTTGTTATTCGATATTTACCTCTTAGCCTAGAGGGTTTCTCTGTGCTTTTAGTGTTAGCCACATAGCTTGGAATTTATTTTCTGCTCAATATCTTAGTGGTTTGGCTAGATACAATCAACTATATTAGAAGCTGAAGTTAAGTACAAACTTGCAGTTTTAAAGATAGTACTGTATTTTATTTTTCTATTTATTTAATTGTTTCACTGTATATTGTGGTCTGTCACTCTGCAGTTAGAGGGGGTTATTGCCGTTCTCACTTCTTTGTTATTCCATATTTAACTCTTAACCTACATGGTTTCTCTGTGCTTTAAGTGTTAGCCACATTGCTGAGAATTTATTTTCTGCTCAATATCTGAATGGTTTGTCTGGCTACAATCAACTGTATTAGAAGCTGAAGTTAAGTACAAACTTGCAGTTTTAAAGATTGTACTGTATTTCCTTTTTCTGTTTATATAATTGTTTCACTGAATATTGCAGTCTGTCTGCCTCTCTTCAGTTAGAGGGAGTTATTGCTGTTCTGACTTCTTTGTAATTCCATATTTAACTCTTAGCCTAGATGGTTTCTCTGTGCTTTAACTGTTAGCCACATAGCCACAAAGCTGGGAATTTATTTTCTGCTCAATAACTGAGTGGTTTGGCTGGCTACAATCAATTGTATTTGATGCTGAAGTTAAGTACAAACTTTCAGTTTTAAAGATAGTACAGTATTTTATTTTTCTGATTATTTAATTGTTTCACTGAATATTGTGGTCTGTCAGTCTCTCTGCAATTACATGGGGTTATTGCTGTTCTCACTTCATAGTTATTCGAGATTTACCTCTTAGCCTAGAAGGTTTCTCTGTGCTTTAAGTGTTAGCCACATAGCTGGAAATTTATTTTCTTCTCAATATCTGAGTGGTTTGACTGCCTACAATCAATTGTATTAGATGCTGAAGTTAAATAAAAACTTACAGTTGAAAAGTTAGTACTGTATTTTATTTTACTGTTTATTTAATTGTGTTACTGAATATTGTGGTCTTTCTGGCTCTCTGCAATTACAGGGGGTTATTGTTGTTCTTACACCTTTGTTATTCGATATTTAACTCTTAGCCAAGAGGGCTTCTATGTGCTTTAAGTGTTAGCCACATAGCTGGAAATTCATTTTCTGTTCAATATCTGAGTGGTTTGGCTGGCTTCAATCAACTGTATTAGAAGTTGAAGTTAAGTAAAAACTTGCAGTTTTAAAGATAGTACTGTATTTTATTTTTCTGTTTATTTAAATGTTTCACTGAATATTGTTGTCTGTCTGGGTCTCTGCAGTTAGAGGGGAATATTGCTCTTCTCACTTCTTTGTTATTCCATATATAACTCTTAGCTTAGAGGGGTCCTCTGTGCTTTACATCTTAGCCATATAGCTGGGAATTTATTTTCTGCTCAATATCTGAGTGGTTTGGCTGGCAACAATCAATTTTAATATAAATTGAAGTTATGTACAAGCTTGCAGTTTTAAACATAGTACTGTATTTTATTTTTCTGTTTATTTAATTATTTCACTGAATATTGTGTTATATCTGTCTTTCTGCAGTTAGAGAAGGTTATTGCTGTTGTCACTTTTTTGTTATTCAATATTTAACTCTTGGCCTAGAAGGTTTCTCTGTTTTTTCTGTTCTGTTTATTTAAATGTTTCACTGCATATTGTGGTCTGTCTCTCTGCAGTTACAGGGGGTCATTGCTATTTTTACTTCTTTGTTATTCGATAATTAACTCTTAGCCTAGAGAGTTTCTCTGTGCTTTAAGTGTTAGCCACGTTGCTGGGAATGTATTTTCTGCTCAATATCTAAGTGGTCTGGCTGGCTACAATCAACTGTATTAGAAGCTGAAGTTAAGTAAAAACTTGCAGTATTAAAGATAGTACTGTATTTTATTTTTCTGTTTATTTAATTGGTTCACTGAAAATTGTGTTCTGTTTCTCTCTCTCTGCAGTTACAGGGGGTTATTTCTATTTTCACTTCTTTGTTATTCAATATTAATTAATTAATTAATTAATTAATTAATTAATTAATTAATTTTATTTTTTTACATTTGTTAACCAGGAAAGTCTGATTGGATACATGTCCATTTTCAACAGAGGCCCGGGGAGAAAAGCTCCAATGGTAGTTAGAAAAATAAGCATAACAAAAATATTTGTTTAAAGTTTACAAGGCATTTGAGTTATACAAAGACTTGTCATATAGCACATTTAATAAAAACAGATTGCAGGGTACAAATGCACAGGTATTGCCAACAATTTAGTCAGGTTTAAAGCAAGAGCATAGCCAATGTTTAGGGCACTACTTGAGACTCCTTAAAATTTAAATCTTAGCCTAGGGGGTTTCAGCTTATATAATTGTTTCACTGAATATTGTGGTCTGTCATTCTCTCTGCAATTACATGGGATTATTGCCGTTCTCACTTCTTAGTTATTCGAGGTTTAACACTTAGCCTAGAGGTTTTCTCTCTGCTTTAAATGTTATCCACATAGCTAGACATTTATTTTCTTCTCAATATCTGAGTGGTTTCACTGGCTATAATCATCTGTATTAGATGAGGAAGTTAAGTACAAACTTGCAGTTTTAAAGATAGTGCTGTATTTTATTTTTCTGTTTAATTGTTTCATTGAATATTGTGGTCTGTCTGTCTCTCTGCAGTTAGAGGGGGTTATTGCTGTCCTCACTATTTTGTTATTGAATACTTAACTCTTGGTCTAGAAGGTTTCTCTGTGCTTCAAGTGTTAGCCACATAGCTGGGAATTTATTTTCTGCTCATTATCTTAGTAGTTTGGCTGGCTGCAATCAATTGTATTAGAAGCTGAAGTTAAGTACAAACTTGCAGTTTTAAAGATAGTACTGTATTTTATTTTTCTGTTTATTTAATTGTTTTATTGAATATTGTGGTCTGTCTGTCTGTCTCTCTACAGTTACAGGGGGAATTATTGTTCTCACGTCTTTGTTATTTGATAATTAACTCTTAGCTTAGAGAGGTCCTCTGTGCTTTGCGTCTTATCCAGATTGCTGGGAATTTATTTTCTCCTCAATATCCGAGTCGTTTGACTGCCTACATTCAACAGTATAACAAGCTGAAGTTAAGTACAAACTTGCAGTTTTAAAGATAATACTGTATTTTTTCTGTTTATTTAATTGTTTTACTTAATATTGTTTTCTGTCTCTCTGCAGTTAGTGGGGGTTATTGCTGTTCTCACTTCTTTGGTACTCGATATTTAATTCTTAGCCTAGAGGGTTCCTATGTACTTTAAGGGTTAGCCGCATAGCTGGGAAATTGTTTTCTGCTCAATATCTGAGTGGTTTGACTGGTGACAATCAATTTTAATAGAAGCTGAAGTTATGTACAAACTTGCAGTTTTAAAGATAGTACTGTATTTTATTTTTCTGTTTATTTAATTATTTCACTGAATATTGTGTTATATCTGTCTTTCTGCAGTTAGAGAGGGTTATTGTTGTTGTCACTTTTTTGTTATTCAATATGTAAGTCTTGGCCTAGAAGGTTTCTCTGTTCTTTAAGTGTTAACCACATACCTGGGAATTTATTTATTGTTCAATAACTCAGTGGGTTGGCTGGTTACAATCAATTTTATTAGAAGCTGAAGTTAAGTTCAAACCTGTAAAGATAGTACTGTATTTTTTGTTTATTTAATTGTTTCAGTGAATATTGTGGTCTGTCTCTCTCTCTCTCTCTTTCTGCAGTTAGAGGGGGTTATTGCTGTTCTCACTTCTTTGATATTTGATACTTAACTCTTAGCCTAGAGGGTTTCTCTGTGCTTTAAGTGTTAGCCACATAGTTTGGAATTTATTTTCTGCTCAATATTTGAGTGTTTTGGCTGGTTACAATCAATTGTATTCGAAGCTGAAGTTAAGTACAAACTTGCAGTTTTAAAGATAGTGCTGTACTTTATTTTTCTGTTTATTTAATTGTTTCAAGGAATATTGTGGTCTGTCTGTCTCTCTGCAATTACAAGGGGTTATTGCTGTTCTCACTTCTTAGTTACCCGAGGTTTAACTCTTTGCCTAGAGGGTTTCTCTGTGCTTTAAGTGTTAGCCACATAGCTGGGAATTTATTTTCTTCTCAATATCTGAGTGGTTTGACTCGTTACAATCAACTGTATTAGAAGATGAAGTTAAGTAGATACTTGCAATTTTAAAGATAGTACTGCATTTTATTTTTCTGTTTATTTAATTGTTTGTCTCAATATTGTAGTCTGTCTATCTCTCTGGATTTAGAGGATGTTATTACTGTTCGCACTTCTTTGTTATTCGATATTTACCTCTTAGCCTAGAGGGTTTCTCTGTGCTTTAAGTGTTAGCCTCATAGCTGGGAATTTATTTTCTGCTCAATATCTGAGTGGATTTGCTGGCTAGAATCAACTGTATAAGAAGCTGAAGTTAAATACAATCTTGCAGTTTTAAAGTTATTACTGTAGTTCCTTTTTCTGTTTATTTAATTGTTTCACTGAATATTGTAGTCTGTCTGTCTCTCTGCAGTTAGAGAGGGTTATTGCTGTTCTCACCTCTTTGTTATTCGATATTTAACTCTTAGCCTAGTGTTTCTTTGTGCTTTAAGTGTTAGCCACATAGCTGCCATTTTTTGAATGTTTTGGCTTTCTACAATCAACTGTATTAAAAGCTGAAGTTAAGTACAAACTTGCATTTTTAAGATAGTACTGTATTTTATTTTTCTGTTATTTTAAATGTTTCACTGGATATTGTGGCTGTCTTTCTCTGCAGTTAGAGGGGGATATTGCATTTCTCAATTTTTGGATATTCCATATTTAACTCTTAGCCTACACGGTTTCCCTGTGATTTACCTTTTAGCCTCATAGCAGGGAATTTATTCTCTGCTCAATATCTGAGTGGTTTGGATAGCTACAATCAACTGTATTAAAAGTTAAAGTTAAGTACAAACTTGCAGTTTTAAAGATAGTGCTGTATTTTATTTTTCTCTTTATTTCATTGTTTCACTGAATATTGTGGTCTGTCTGTCTCTCTGCAATTAGAGGGGGTTATTGCTGTTCTCACCTCTTTGTGGTTTGATATTTGCATCTTAGCTTAGAGGGTTTCTCTGTGCTTTAAGTATTAGCCACATAGCTGGGAATTTCTTTTCTGCTTAATATCTGAGTGTTTTGACTGGCAACAATCATCTGTATTAGAAGCTGAAGTTAAGTGCAAACTTGCAGTTTTAGAGGCAGTACTGTATTTTATTTTTCTGTTTACTTAAATGTTTCACTGAATATTGTGGTCTGTCTGTCTCTCTGCAGTTAGAGGGGGATATTGCTTTTCTCACTTCTTTGTTATTCCATATATAACTCTTAGCATAGAGGGTATCTCTGTGCTTTAAGTGTTAGCCACATAACTGGGAATTTATTTTTAGCTCAATATCTGAGTGTTTTGGCTGGCTACAATCATTTGTATTTGAAGGTGTACTTAAGTACAAACTTGCAGTTTTAAAGATAGTATTGTATTTTATTTTTCTGCTTATTTAATTGTTTCACTGAATATTGTGGTCTGTCTGTTTCTCTGCAGTTAGAGGAGCCTATAGTTGTGATCACGTCTTTGTTATTCGATATTTACCTCTTAGCCTAGAGGGTTTCTCTGTGCTTTTAGTGTTAGCCACATAGCTTGGAATTTATTTCTGCTCAATATCTTAGTGGTTTGGTTAGATACAATCAACTGTATTAGAAGCTGAAGTTAAGTACAAACTTGTAGTTTTAAAGATAGTACTGTATTTTATTTTTCTGTTTATTTAATTGTTTCACTGTATATTGTGGTCTGTCACTCTGCAGTTAGAGGGGGTTATTGCTGTTCTCACTTCTTTGTTATTCCATATTTAACTCTTAGCCTACATGGTTTCTCTGTGCTTTAGGTGTTAGCCACATAGCTGGGAATTTATTTTCTGCTCAATATCTGAGAGGTCTGTTTGGCTATAATATCTGTATTAGAAGCAGATGTTAAGTACAAACTTGAAGTTGTAAAGATAGTGCTCTTTTATTTTTTTGTTTATTTAAATGTTTCACTGAATATTGTTGTATGTCTCTCTATCTGCAGTTAGAGGGGGATATTTTATCTCACTTCTTTTTTATTCTATATATAACTCTTAGCCTAGAGGGTTTCTCTGTGCTTTAAGTGTTAGCCACATAGCTGGGAATTTATTTTCTGCTCAATATCTGAGTGGATTTGCTGGCTACAATCAACAGTATAAGAAGATGAAGTTAAGTACAAACTTGCAGTTTTAAAGATAATACTTTATTTTTTCTGTTTATTTAATTGTTTTACTTAATATTGTGGTCTGTCTCTCTGCAGTTAGTGGGGGTTATTGCTGTTCTCACTTATTTTTTATTCGATATTTAGCTCTTTGTCTAGAGGGTTTCTATGTGCTTTAAGTGTTAGCCACATAGCTGGGAATTTATTTTCTTCTCAATATCTGAGTGGTTTGACTCGTTACAATCAACTGTATTAGAAGATGAAGTTAAGTAGATACTTGCAATTTTAAAGATAGTACTGCATTTTATTTTTCTGTTTTTTTAATTGTTTGTCTCAATATTGTAGTCTGTCTATCTCTCTGGATTTAGAGGATGTTATTACTGTTCGCACTTCTTTGTTATTCGATATTTACCTCTTAGCCTAGAGGGTTTCTCTGTGCTTTAAGTGTTAGCCACATAGCTGGGAATTTATTTTCTGCTCAATATCTGAGTGGATTTGCTGGCTAGAATCAAATGTATAAGAAGCTGAAGTTAAATACAAACTTGCAGTTTTAAAGTTAGTACTGTATTTCATGTTTCTGTTTATTTAATTGTTTCACTGAATATTGTAGTCTGTCTGTCTCTCTGCAGTTAGAGAGGGTTATTGCTGTTCTCACATCTTTGTTATTTGATATTTAACTCTTAGCCTAGTGTTTCTTTGTGCTTTAAGTGTTAGCCACATAGCTGCCATTTTTTGAATGTTTTGGCTTTCTACAATCAACTGTATTAAAAGCTGAAGTTAAGTACAAACTTGCATTTTTAAGATAGTACTGTATTTTATTTTTCTGTTATTTTAAATGTTTCACTGGATATTGTGGCTGTCTTTCTCTGCAGTTAGAGGGGGGTATTGCTTTTCTCAATTTTTGGATATTCCATACTTAACTCTTAGCCTACATGGTTTCCCTGTGATTTACATTTTAGCCTCATAGCAGGGAATTTATTCTCTGCTCAATATCTGAGTGGTTTGGCTAGCTACAATCAACTGTATTAAAAGTTAGAGTTAAGTACAAACTTGCCGTTTTAAAGATAGTGTTGTATTTTATTTTTGCCTGGCAACAATCAACTGTATTAGAAGCTGAAGTTAAGTGCAAACTTGCAGTTTTAGACCTTTTT
>NC_056725.1:1230560501-1230653001 GCF_019279795.1 Protopterus annectens
CAACATAAGCGGTAGTATACTTAACACCGAAAGTGTGATGAGACCGTGGGACACAAGTGGACAGTAGTCTTTCCTTTGATAATCACATCGCCACAGTAGTCAGGAAATCCTTTTATGTGACACACCTCATCACAAAAGGTTTCTCATCCAGAAAAAAAGAGGTAATTGTTCCCCTCTACTCATCACTCATTAGACCCATTATAGAGTACAACGCCCCTTTTGGTACGTACCTCACAAGACATCTACAACAACTGGAAAGGCCACAGAAATACCTCACAAAGAGGATTACCAACCTCAAACAGATGCCCTAAGCAGACCATCTCAAAAAACTCCAGCTTTACTCTGTCGCATATCGACTACTCAGTGGGGATCTCTGCCTAACATACAAAGCTATGTCAAACCCAGAGCTGTTGGACATGCTCCACTTAAAGAAATCTCAACCCCCCTGAGCTACACGCTCTAGGGACCTAAACCTTGTCACCACAATAAACAGAACATGCCGGAAGGATAGATTCCTGTCCCAGAGACTTCCCATACTTTGGAATAAACTACCTATCTATATCAAACAAAGCTCCTCATTAGCACTCTTAAATAAAAATCTTGATAATTGGATGGGAAATAGGAAATTCACCCCAGGGATCACCTCTGTGGCTCTGCTCGACAGTGGCACAGGAAAATAATTTTCTTGGGTGGCAAAAGCCAGGGAACCTTTTTGGCTGGGCTTGTATAGGCCCCAGGGCCGATAGCCTAGTACCTACCTATGAACCTATGAACCTAAGTTAGAGGGCTTCTCTGTGCTTTAAGTCTTATCCAGATAGCTGGCAATTTATTTTTTGCTCAATATCTGCGTGGTTTGGCTCGCTACAGTCAACTGTGTTAGAAGCTGAAGTTAAGTACACACTTGCAGTTTTAAAGATAGTACTGTATTTTGTTCTGTTTATTTAATTGTTTCACTGAATATTGTGGTCTGTGTCTCTCTGCAATTAGAGGGGGTTATTGCTGTTCTCACATCTTTGTTATTTGATATTTACCTCTTAGCCTAGAGGGTTTCTCTGTGCTTTAAGTGTTATCCACATAGCTAGGAATTTATTTTCTGCTCAATATCTGAGTCGTTTGGCTGGCTACAATCAATTGTATTAGAAGCTGAAGTTAAGGACAAACTTGCAGTTTTAAAGATAGTACTGTATTTCATTTTCCTGCTTATTTAATTGTTTCACTGAATATTGTGGTCTGTCAGTGTCTCTGCAATCTCAGGGGGTTATTGCTGTTCTCACTTCTTAGTTATTCAAGATTTAACTCTTAGCCTAGAAGGTTTCTCTGTGCATTAAGTGTTAGCCACATAGCTAGAAATGTATTTTCTTCTCAATATCCGAGTGGTTTGATTTGCTACAATCAACTGTATTAGAAGACGAAGTTCAGACAAACTTACAGTTTTAAAGATAGTGCAGTATTTTATTTTTCTGTTATTTTTCTGTTTATTTAACTGTTTCTTTGAATATTCTGCTTTGCCTGTCTTTCTGCAGTTAGAAGGGGTTATTGCTGTTCTCACTTCTTTGTTTTTCCATATTTAGCTCTTAGCCTAGAGGGTTTTTCTGAGCTTTAAGTGTTAGCCACATAGCTGGGAATTTATTTTCGGGTCAATATCTGAGTGGCTTGGCTGGCTACAGTCAATTGTATTAGACAATGAAGTTAAGTACAAACTTGCAGTTTTAAAGATAGTACTGTATTTTATTTTTCTGTTTATTTAATTGTTTCACTGAATATTGTGGTCTGTCTCTCTGCAGTTACAGGGGGTTATTGTTGTTCTCATTACTTTGTATTCGATATTTAACACTTAGCCTAGAGGGTTTCTCTGTGCTTTAAGTGTTAGCGACATAGAAGGAAATGTATTTTTTGCTCAATATCTGAGTGGTTTGGCTGGCTACAATCAATTGTATTAGAAGATGAAGTTAAGTACAAACTTGCAGTTTTAAAGATAGTACTGTATTTTATTTTTCTTTTTATTTAATTGTTTCACTGAATATTGTGGACTTTCTGTCTCTCTGCAGTTTGAAGGGGTTATTGCTGTTCTCACTTCTTTGTTATTCAATATTTACCTATTAGCCTGGAGGGTTTCTCTGTGGTTTATGTGTTCGCCAAATAGCTGTGAATTTATTTTCTGCTCTCAACATCTGAGTGGTTTGGCTGCCTTCAATCAACTGTATTAGGAGCTGAAGTTAAGTACAAACTTGTAGTTTTAAAGATAGTACCATATTTTATTTTTCTGTTTATTTAAATGTTTCAGTGAATATTGTGGTCTGTTTATCTCTGCAGTTAGAGGGTGATATTCCTTTTCTCACGTCTTTGTTATTCCATATTTAACTCTTAGCCTAGAGGGTTTCTCTGTGCATTAAGTGTTAGCCACATAGCTGGGAATTTATTTTCTTCTCAATATCTGAATGGTTTTACTGGCTACAATTAACTGTATTAGAAGCTCAAGTTAAGTACAAACTTGCAGTTTTAAAGATAGTACTGTATTTTATTTTTCTGTTTATTTAATTGTTTCATTGAATATTTTGGTCTGTCTGTCTCTCTGCAGAAAGAGGGGGTTATTGCTGTTCTCACTTCTTTGCTATTTGATATTTAACTTTTGGCCTAGAAGGTTTCTCTTTGCTTTAAATGTTACCCACATAGCTGCAAAATTATTTTCTGTTAATATTTAAGTGGTTTGGCTGGCTACAATCAGTTGTATAAGAAGCTGAAGTTAAGTACAAACTTGCAGTTTTAAAGATAGTTCTTTATTTTATTTTTCTTTTTATTTAAATTTTCATTGAAAATTGTGGTCTGTCTGTCTCTCTGCAGTTACAGTTGGTTATTGCTGTTCTCAGGTCTTTGTTATTTGATATTTAACTCTTAAGTTAGAGGGCTTTTCTGTGCTTTAAGTCTCATCCAGATAGCTGGCAATTTATTTTTGCTCAATATCTGCGTGGTTTGGCTCGCTACAATCAAATGTATTAGAAGCTGAAGTTAAGTACACACTTGCAGTTTTAAAGATAGTACTGTATTTTTCACTGTTTATTTTAATTGTTTCACTGTATATTGTGGTCTGTCTGTCTCTCTGCAATTAGAGGGGATTATTGCTGTTCTCACTTCTTTGTTATTCAATATTTACCTCTTAGCCTAGACGGTTTCTCTGTGCTTTAAGTGTTAGCCACATAGCTAGGAATTTATTTTCTGCTCAATATCTGAGTGTTTTGGCTGGCTACAATCAACTGTATTAGAAGCTGATGTTAAACACAAACTTGCAGTTTTAAAGACAGTACTGTATTTTATTTTTCTGTTTACTTAAATGTTTCACTGAATATTGTGGTCTGTCTGTCTTTATGCAGTTAGAGGGAGATATTGCTTTTCTCACTTCTTAGTTATTCCATATATAACTCTAAGCATAGAGGGTTTCTCTGTGCACTAAATGTTAGCCAAGTGTAATAGAAGCTGAAGTAAAGAACAAACTTGCAGTTTTAATGATAGTACTATATAATATTTTACTGTTTATTTAATTGTTTCTCTGAATATTGTGATCTATGTCTCTGCAGCTAGAAGAGGTTATTGCTGTTTGTACCTCTTTGTTATTCAATATTTACTTCTTAGCCTAGAGGGTTTCTCTGTGCTTTAAGTGTTAGCCACATAGCTGTGAATGTATTTTCTGCCCAATATCTGAGTGGCTTGGCTGGCTAGAATCAGCTGTATTAGTAGAAGAAGTTAAGTACAAACTTGCAGTTTTAAAGATAGTACTGTATTTCATTTTTCTGTTTATTTAATTGTTTCAATGAATATTGTGGTCTGTCTCTCTGAAGTTAGAGGGGGTTATTGCTATTCTCACTTTTTTGTTATTTGATATTTAACTTTTAGCCTAGAGGGTTTCTCTGGGCTTTAAGTGTTAGCCACATGGCTGGGAATTTATTTTCTGCTCAATATCTGAGTGTTTTGGCTTGCTACAATCAGCTGTATTAAAAGCTGAAGTTAAGTACAAACTTGAATTTTTAAGATACTACTGTATTTTATTTTTATGTTATTTTAAATGTTTCTCTGAATATTGTGGCTGTCAGTCTCTGCAGTTAAAGGGGGTTATTGCATTTCTCACATCTTTGTTATTCCATATTTAACTCTTAGCCTAGAGGGTTTCCCAGTGCTTTAAGTGTTAGCCTCAGAGCAGGGAATTTATTTTCTGCTCAATATCTGAGTGGTTTGGATGGCTACAATCAATTGTATTCGAAGCTGAAGTTAAGTACAGACTTGCAGTTTTAAAGATAGTGCTGTATTTTATTTTTCTATTTATTTAAGTGTTTCACTGAATATTTTGGCCTGTCTGTCTCTCTGCAATTACAGGGTGTTATTTCTGTTCTCACTTCTTAGTTACCCTAGATTTAACTCTTAGCCTAGAGGATTTCTCTGTGCTTTAAATGTTAGCCAAATAGCTGGGAATTTATTTTCTTCTCAATATCTGATTGGTTTGACTCGCTACATTCAACTGTATTAGAAGATGAAGTTAAGTACAAACTTTCAGTTTTAAATATAGTACTGTGTTTTATTTTTTTGTTTATTTAATTGTTTCATTGAATATTGTGGAATATCTGTCTCTCTGCAGTAAGAGGGGTTTATTGCTGTTCTCACTTCTTTGTTCTTTGATATTTAATGTTTGGCCTAGAGGGCTTCTCTTTGCTTTAAGTCTTATCCAGATAGCTGGGAATTTATTTTCTGCTCAATATCTGAGTGGTTTGGCAGGCTAGAATCAACTGTATTAGTAGCTGAAGTTAAGTATAAACTTGCAGTTTTAAAGATAGTACTGTATTTTATTTTTTTGTTTATTTAATTGTTTCCCTGAATATTGTGGTTTGTCTCTCTGAAGTTAGAGGGGGTTATTGCTATTCTCACTTCTTTGTTATTCTATATTTATCTCTTTGCCTACAGGTTTTCCCTGTGCTTTAAGTGTTAGCCACATACCAGGGAATTTATTTTCTGCTCAGTATCTAAGTGGTTTCACAGGCAACAATCAACTGTAATACAAGCTGAAGTTAAGTACAAATTTTAATTTTTAAAGATAGTACTGTATATTTTTCTGTTTATTTAATTGTTTCTCTGAATATTGTGGTATGTCTATCTCACTGCATTTAGAGGAAGTTATTACTGTTCACACGTCTTTGCTATTTCCCTCTTAGCCTAAAGGGTTTCTCTGTACATTAATGCATTAAGTGCTAGCCACATAGCTGGGAATTTGTTTTCTACTCAATATCTGATTGGTTTGGCTGGCTAGAATCAACTGTATTAGTAGCTGAAATTAAGTACAAAACTTGCAGTTTTATAGATAGTACTGTATTTTATTTTTCTGTTGATTTAATTGTTTCTCTGAATATTGTGGTATGTCTATCTCTCTGCATTTAGAGGATGTTATTACTGTTCAAACCTCTTCATTATTCAATATTTACCTCTTAGTTTAGAGGGTTTCTCTGTGCATTAAGTGTTAGCCACATAGCTGGGAATGTATTTTCTGCTCAATATCTGAGTGTTTTGGCTTGCTACAATCAACTGTATTAGAAGCTGAAGTTAAGTACAAACTTGTATTTTTAAAGATAGTACTGTATTTTATTTTTCTGTTATTATAAATGTTTCACTGAATCTTGTGGCTGTCTGTCTCTGCAGTTAGAGGGGGTATTGCTTTTCTCACTTGTTGTTCCATATTTAGCTCTTAGCATAGAGGGTTTCTCTGTGCTTTAAGTGTTAGCCACATAGCTGGGAATTTATATTCTGCTCAATATCTGAGTGGTTTGGCTGGCTACAATCAATTGTATTCGAAGGTGAAGTTAAGTACAAACTTGCATTTTTAAAAATAGTACTGTATTTTATTTTTCTGCTTATTTAATTGTTTCACTGAATATTGTGGTCTGTCAGTCTCTCTGCAATTACAGGAAGTTATTGCTGTTCTCACTTCTTAGTTATTCGAGATTTAACTCTTACCTTAGAGGGTTTCTCTGTGCATTAAGTGTTATCCACATAGCTGGGAATTTATTTTCTGCTCAATATCTGAGTGGTTTGACTCGCTACAATCAACTGTATTTTAAGATGAAGTTAAGTACAAACTTGCAGTTTTAAAGACAGTGCTGTAATTTATTTTTCTGTTTAATTGTTTCATTGAATATTGTGGTCTGTCTGTCTCTCTGCAGTAAGAGGGGGTTATTGCTGTTCTCACTTCTTTGTTATTCGATATTTACATCTCAGCCTAGAGGGTTTTTCTGTGCTTTAAATGTTAGCCACATAGCCAGGAATGCATTTTCTGCTCAATATCTGAGTGGTTTGGCTGGCTACAATCAATTGTATTTGAAGGTGAAGTTAAGAACAAACTTGCAGTTTTAAAGATAGTACTGTATTTTATTTTTCTGCTTATTTAATTATTTCACTGAATATTGTGGTCTGTCAGTCTCTCTGCAATTACAGGGGGTTATTGCTGTTCTCACTTCTTAGTTATTCAAGCTTTACTCTTAGCCTAGAGGGTTTTTCTGTGCTTTAAGTGTTAGCAACATAGCTGGGAATTTATTTTCTAGTCAATATCTGAGTGGCTTGGTTGGTTACAATCAATTGCATTAGACGTTGAAGTTAAGTACAAACTTGCAGTTCTAAAGATATTACTGTATTTTATTTTTCTGTTTATTTAATTGTTTCACTTAATATTGTAGTCTGTCTGTCTCTCTGCAGTTAGAGGGGGTTATTGCTGTTCTCACTTCTTTATTTGATATTTAATTCTTAGCCTAGATGGCTTCTCTGTGCTTTCAGTGTTAGTCACATAGCTGGGAATTTATTTTCTGCTCAATATCTAAGTGGTTTGACTGCTACAATCAACTGTATTAGAAGCTGAATTTAAGTAAAAACTTGAAGTTTTAAAGATAGTGTTGCATTTTATTTTTCTGTTTATTTAATTGTTTTGTTGAATATTGTGGTTTGTTTGTCTCTCTGCAGTTAGAGGGGGTTAGTGCTGTTCTCATGTCTTTGTTATTCAATATTTAACTCTTAGGTTAGAGGGCTCCTCTGTGCTTTAAGTCTTATCCAGATAGCTGGCAATTTATTTTTGCTCAATATCTGCGTGGTTTGGCTGGCTACAATCAACTGTAATAGAAGCTGAAGTACACACTTGCAGTTTTAAAGATAGTACTCTATTTTTTTCTGTTTATGTAATTGTTTCACTGAATATTGTGGTCTGTCTGTCTCTCTGCAATTAGAGGGGGTTCTTGCTGTTCTCACTTCTTTGTTATTCGATATTTACATCTTAGCCTAGAGGGTTTTTCTGTGCTTTAAATGTTAGCCACATAGCTAGGAATGCATTTTCTGCTCAATATCTGAGTGGTTTGGCTGGCTACAATCAATTGTATTCAAAGGTGAAGTTAAGGACAAACTTGCAGTTTTAAAGATAGTACTGTATTTTATTTTTCTGCTTATTTAATTGTTTCACTAAATATTGTGGTCTGTCAGTCTCTCTGCAATTGCAGGGGGTTATTGCTGTTCTCATTTCTTAGTTATTCCGTATATAACTCTAAGCATAGAGGGTTTCTCTGTGTATTAAGTGTTAGTTAAGTGTAATAGAAGCTGAAGTTAAGTACAAACTTGCAGTTTTAAATATAGTAATATATATTTTACTGTTTACTTAATTGTTTCTCTGTATATTGTGATCTATGTCTCTGCAGTTAGCAGAGGTTATTGCTGTTTGTACCTCTTTATTATTCGATATTTACTTCTTAGCCTAGAGGATTTCTCTGTGTTTTAAGTGTTAGCCACATAGCTGTGAATTTATTTTCTGCTCAATATCTGAGTGGCTTGGCTGGCTAGAATCAACTGTATTAGTAGCAGACTTTAAGTACAAACTTGCAGTTTTAAAGATAGTACTGTATTTCATTTTTCTGTTTATTTAATTGTTTCAATGAATATTGTGGCCTGTCTCTCTGAAGTTAGAGGGGGTTATTTCTATTCTCACTTTTTTGTTATTTGATATTTAACTCTTAGCCTAGAGGGTTTCTCTGGGCTTTAAGTGCTAGCTACATAGCTGGGAGTTTATTTTCTGCTCAAATTCTGAGTGGTTTGGCTTGCTACAATCAGCTGAATTAAAAGCTGAAGTTAAGTACAGACTTGAATTTTTAAGATACCACTGTATTTTATTTTTATGTTATTTTAAATGTTTCACTGAATATTGTGGTTGTCTGTCTCTGCAGTTAAAGGGGGTTATTGCATTTCTCACTTCTTTGTTATTCCATATTTAACTCTTACCCTAGAGGGCTTCCCTGTGCTTTAAGTGTTAGCCTCATAGCAGGGAATTTATTTTCTGCTCAATATTTGAGTGTTTTGGATGGCTACAATCAATTGTATTCGAAGCTGAAGTTAAGTACAAACTTGCAGTTTTAAAGATAGTGCTGTAGTTTATTTTTCTATTTATTTAAGTGTTTCACTGAATATTTTGGCCTGTCTGTCTCTCTGCAATTACAGGGGGTTATTGCTGTTCTCACTTCTTAGTTACCCTAGACATAACTCTTAGCCTAGAGGGTTTCTCTGTGCTTCAAATGTTAGCCACATAGCTGGGAATTTATTTTCTTCTCAATATCTGATTGGTTTGACTCGCTACATTCAACTGTATTAGAAGATGAAGTTAAGTACAAATTTGCAGTTTTAAAGATAGTACTGTTTTTTATTTTTCTGTTTATTTAATTGTTTGATTGAATATTGTGGAATATCTGTCTCTCTGCAGTAAGAGGGGGTTATTGCTGTTCTCACTTCTTTGTTCTTCGATATTTACCTCTTAGCCTAGAGGTTTTCTCTGTGCTTAAGGTGTTAGCCACATAGCTGGGAATTTATTTTCTGCTCAATATCTGAGTGGTTTGGCTGGCTAGAATCAACTGTATTAGTAGCTGTAATGAATTACAAACTTGCAGTTTTAAAGATAGTACTGTATTTCGTTTTTCTGTTTATGTAATTGTTTCCCTGAATATTGTAGTCTGTCTCTCTGAAGTTAGAGGGGGTTATTGCTATTCTCACTTCTTTGTTATTCTATACTTATCTCTTAGCCTAGAGGTTTTCTCTGTGCTTTAAGTGTTAGCCACATACCAGGGAATTTATTTTCTGCTCAAGATCTGAATAGTTTCTCTGGCAACAATCAACTGTAATACAAGCTGAAGTTAAGTGCAAATTTTAAGTTTTAAAGATAGGACTGTATATTTTTATGTTTATTTAATTGTTTCTCTGAATATTGTGATATGTCTATCATTCTGCATTTAGAGGATGTTATTTCTGTTCACACCTCTTCATTATTCAGTATTTACCTCTTAGTTTAGAGGTTTTCTCTGTGCATTAAGTGTTAGCCTCATAGCTGTGAATTTATTTTCTGCTCAATATCTGAGTGTTTTGGCTTGCTACAATCAACTGTATTAGAAGCTGAAGTTAAGTACAAATTTGTATTTTTAAAGATAGTACTGTATTGTATTTCTCTGTTATTATAAATGTTTCCCTGAATATTGTCGCTGTCTGTCTCTGCAGTTAGAGAGGGGTATTGCTTTTCTCACTTGTTATTCCATATTTAGCTCTTAGCATAGAGGGTTTATCTGTGCTTTAAGTGTTAGCCACATAGCTGGGAATTTATATTCTGCTCAATATCTGAGTGGTTTGGCTGGCTACAATCAATTGTATTCGAAGGTGAAGTTAAGTACAAACTTGCAGTTTTAAAGATAGTACTATATTTTATTTTTCTGTTTCTCTGAATATTGTGATCTTTCTGTCTCTCAACAGTTAGAGGAAGTCATTGCTATTCGTACCTCTGTTATTCGATATTTACCTCTTAGCCTAGAGGGTTTCTCTGTGCTTTAAGTGTTAGCCACATAGCTGGGTATTTATATTCTGTTCAATATCTGAGTGGTTTGGCTGGCTTGAATAACTGTATTAGTAGCTGAAGTTAAGTACAAACTTGCAGTTTTAAAGATAGTACTGTATTTTTTTGTATTTATTTAACTGTTTCACTGAATATTGTGGTCTCTCTGTCTCTCTGTAGTTAGATGGTGTTATTGCAGTTCTCACTTCTTTGTTATTCGATATTTAACTCTTAGCCTAACGGGTTTCTCTGTGCTTCATGTGTTAGCCACATACCTGGGAATTTATTTTCTGCTCAATATCCAAGTGGTTTGACTGGCTAAAATCAATTGTATTTGAAGATGAAGTTAAGTACAAACTTGCAATTTTAAAGATAGCGCTGTATTTTATTTTTCTGTTTATTTAATTGTTTTGTGTAAGATTGTGTTCTGTCTATCTCTCTGCAGTTAGAAGGGGTTATTGCTGTTCTCACTTCTTTGTTATTCGATATTTAACTCTTGGCCTAGAAGGTTTCTCTGTGCTTTACGTGTTACCCACATAGCTGGGAATTTATTTTCTGCTCAATATCTGAGTGGATTGGCTGGCTACAATCAATTGTATTAGAAGCTGAAGTTAAGTACAAACTTGCAGTTGTAAAGATAATACTGTATTTTATTTTTCTGTTATTTTAAATGTTTCACTGAATGTTGTGGCTATGCGTCTCTGCAGTTAGAGGGGGGATATTGCTTTTCTCACTTCTTTGTTATTCCATATTTAACTTTTAGCCTAGAGTGTTTCCCGGTGCTTGCAGTGTTAGACTCATAGCAGGAAATGTATTTTCTGCTCAATATCTGAGTGGTTTGGCTGCCTACAATAAATTGTATTCGAAGTTGAAGTTAAGTACAAACATGCAGTTTAAAACATAGTGCTGTATTTTATATTTCTGTTTATTTTATTGTTTCACTGACTATTGTGGTCAGTCTGTCTCTCTTCAATTACAGAGGTTATTGCTGTTCTCACTTCTTTGTTATTCCATATTTAACTCTTAGGCTAGAGGGTTTCTCTGTGCTTTAAGTGTTAGCCTCATAGCAGGAGATTTTTTTTGCTCAATATCTGAGTGGTTTTTCTCACTACAATCAACTGTATTAGAAGCTGAATTTAAGTACAAACTTGCAGTTTTAAAGATAGTACTATATTTTATTTTTCTGTTTATTTAATTGTTTCTCTGAATCTTGTGATATGTCTGTCTCTCAACAGTTAGAGGAAGTCATTGCTGTTCGTACCTCTTTGTTATTTGATATTTACCTCTTAGCCTAGAGGGTTTCTCTGTGCTTTAAGTGTTAGCCACATAGCTGGGAATTTATTTTCTGCTCAATATCTGAGGGGGTTGGCTGGCTAGAATCAACTGTATTAGTAGCTGAAGTTAAGTACAAACTTGCAATTTTAAAGATAGTACTGTATTTTTTTCTGTTTATTTAATTGTTTCACTGAATATTGTAGTCTGTCCATCTTTTTGCACTTAGAAGGTGCTATTGCAGTTCTCACTTCTTTTGTTATTCGATATTTAACTCTTAGCCTAGAGAGTTTCTCTGTGCTTTATATGTTAGCCACATACCTGGCAATTTATTTTCTGCTCAATATCTGAGTGGTTTTACTGGTTAAAATCAACTGTATTTGAAGATGAAGTTAAGTACAAACTTGCAGTTTTTAAGATAGTGCTGTATTTTATTTTTCTGTTTATTTAATTGTTTCACTGAATATTGTGGTCTCTCTGAATGTGTGCGGTTAGAGGGTGTTATTGCAGTTCTCACTTCTTTGTTTTTCGATATTTAACTCTTAGCCTAGAGGGTTTCTCTGTGCTTTATGTGTGTTAGCCACATACGTGGGAATTTTTTTTCTGCTCAATATCTGAGTGGTTTGGCTGGTGACAATCAAGTGTAATAGAAGCTGAAGTTAAGTACAAACTTACAGTTTTAAAGAGAGTACTATATTTTATTTTTCTGTTTATTTAAATGTTTCTCTGAATATTGTTATCTGTCTGTCTCTCAGCAGTTAGAGGAAGGCATTGCTGTTCGTACCTCTTTGTTATTCGATATTTACCTCTTAGCCTAGAGGGATTCTCTGTGCTTTAAGTGTTAACCACATAACTGGGAATTTATTTTCTGCTCAATTCTGAGTGTGTTGGCTGGCTAGAATCAACTGGATAAGAAGCTGAAGTTAAATACAAACTTGCAGTTTTAAAGATAGTACTTTATTTCATTTTTCTGTTTATTTAATTGTTTCACAGAATATTGTAGTCTGTCTGTCTCTCTGCAGTTAGAGAGAGTTATTACTGTTCTCACTTCTTTGTTATTTGATATTTAACTCTTAGCCTAGAGGGTTTCTTTGTGCTTTAAGTGTTAGCCACATAGCTGGGAATATATTTTCTGCTCAATATTTGAGTGTTTTGGCTGGTAACAGTCAACTGTATTAGAAGTTGAAGTTAAGTACAAACTTGCATTTTTAAAGATAGTACTGCATTTTATTTTTCTCTTATTTTAAATGTTTCACTGAAAATGTGGCTGTTTGTCTCTCTTCAGTTAGAGGGGGATATTGATTTCTCATTTTTTTTTATTCCATATTTATCTCTTAGCCTAAAGGGTTTTTCTGTGCCTTAAGTGTTACCCGCATAGCTTGGAATTTATTTTCTTTTCAATATCTGAATGGTTTGGCTGGCTACAATCAACAGGGGTTTATTGCTGTTCTCATTTCTTAGTTATTCGAGATTTAACTCTTAGCCTAGAGGATTTCCCTCTGCTTTAAGTGTTAGCCACATAGCTGGGAATTTATTTTATTCTCAATATCTGAGTGATTTGACTGGCTACAATCAACTGTATTAGAATCTGAAGTTAAGTACAAACCTGCAGTTTTAAAGATAGTGCTGTATTTTATTTTTATGTTTATTTAATTGTTTCACTAAATATTGTGGTTTGTCTGTCTCTCTGCAGTTACAGGGGGTTATTGCTGTTATCACACCTTTGTTATTCTATATTTAACTCTTAACTTTGAGGGCTTCTCTGTGATTTAAGTCTTATCCAGATAGCTGGAAATTTATTTTTGCTCAATATCTGGGTTTTCTGGCTCATTACAACCATTTTAAAAGCTGAAGTAAAGCAAAAACCTACAGTTTTAAATGTAGCACTGTATTTTTTTCTGTTTATTTAATGGTTTCACTGAATATTGTGGTCTGTCTGTCTCTCTGCAGTTAGAGGGGGTTATTGCTATTCTCACTTCTTTGTTATTCGATAATTACCTCTTAGCCTAGAAGGTTTCTCTGTGCTTTAAGTTTTAGCCACATAGCTGGGAGTTTATTTTCTGCTCAATATCTGAGTGGTTTGGTTGGCTACAATCAACTGTATTAGAAGACGAAGTTAAGTTCAAACTTGCAGTTGTAAAGACAGTACTGTATTTTATTTTTCTGCTTATTTAATTGTTTCACTGTATATTGTGGTCTGTCAGTCTCTCTGCAATTACAGGGGGTTATTGCTGTTCTCACTTCTTAGTTATTTTAGATTTAGCCACTTAGCTGGGAATGTATTTTCTGATTAATATCTGAGTGGTTTTGCTGGCTACAATCAGCTGTATTAGAAGCTGAAGTTAGTCACATTGCTATTTTTTGCTCAATATCTGAGTAGTTTTGCTATGATGAGGTTAGGTGCAAACTTGCAGTTACAAAGTTAGTACTGTATTTTATTTATTTGTATATGATGTATTTTTTCTGTTCATTTCATAGTTTCACTGAATATTGTGGTCTGTCTGTCTCTCTGCAGATAGAGGGGGTTACTGCTGTTCTCATTTCTTTGTTATTTGATAATTAACTCTTAGCCTAGAGGTTTTCTCTGTGCATTAAGTGTTAGCCACATTGCTTGGGATTTATTTTGTGCTCAATATCTGAGTAGTTTGGCTGGCTACAATGAATTGTATTAGAAGATGAAGTTAAGTACAAACTTGCAGTTACAAAGATAGTACTGTATTTTATTTTTCTGTTTATTTCAATGTTTCACTGAAATTTGTGGTCTGTCTGTCTCTCTGCAGTTACATGGGTTTATTGCTGTTCTTACTTCTTTGTTTTATGATATTTAACTCTTAGCCTAGAAGGTTTCTCTGTGCTTTAAGTGTTAGCCACTTAGCTGGGAATGTATTTTCTGATGAATATCTGAGTGGTTTGGCTGGCTACAATCAGCTGTATTAGAAGCTGAAGTTAAGTACAAGCATACAGTATTAAAGATAGTACTGTATTTTATTTTTCTGTTTATTTGTTTCATTGATTATTGTGGCCTGTCTGTCACTCTACAGTTACAGGGGGTTCTTGCTGTTCTCACTTCTTTGTTATTCAATATTTAACTCTTAGCCTAGAGGATTTCTCTGTGCTTTAAGTCTTAGCCACATAGCCGTGAATTTATTTTCTGCTCAATATCTGAATGGTTTGGCTGGCTACAATCAACTGTATTAGAAAATGAAGTTAAGTACAAACTTGCAGTTTTAAAGATAGTACTGTATTTTATTTTTATGTTAATTTAATTGTTTCACTCAATATTATGTTCTGTCTCTCTCTCTCTCTCTCTCTCTCTCTCTGCTGTTAGAGGGGGTTATTTCTGTTTTCACTTCTTTTATATTCGTTATTTATTTATCTATTTTACATCTGTTGACCGGGAAAGTCTGACTGGATACATGTCCATTTTCAACTGAGGCCCAGGGAGAAAAGCTCCAAAGGTAGTTACAAAAATATGCATAACAAGTATATTCATTTAAAGTTTACAAGCTCAGTAGAGACATTTGAGTTATGCAGTCAAGGAATTTTCAGATAGCACATTTAATAAAAACAAATTGCATGGTATAAATACACAGGTATTACCAACAATTTAGTTAGGTTTAGAGCAAGAGCATAGCCAATATTCATTAAGATACTGCTTGAGACTTTTCTTAACATTTAAATCTTAGCCTAGAGGGTTTCTCTCTGCTTTAAGGGTAAGCCACATAGCAGGTAACTTATTTTCTGCTCAATATCTGAGTGGTTTGGCTGGCGACAATCAGCTGTATTAGAAGCTGAGGTTAAGTACAAACCTGCAGTTTTAAAGATAGTACTGTACTGTATTTTTCAGTTTATTTAATTGTTTCATTGAATATTGTGGTCTATCTCTCTGCAGTTTGAGGTGGTTATTGCTGTTCTCACTTCTTTTTTATTCGATATTTAACTCTTAGCCTAGAGGGTTTCTCTGTGCTTTAAGTGCTAGCCACATATATGGGAATATATTTTCTGCTCAATATCTGAGTGGTTTGGCTGGCTACAATCAACTATATTTGAAGCTGAAGTTCACTACAAACTTGCAGTTTTAAAGATAGTACTGTATTTTATTTTTCTGTTTATTTAATTATTTCACTGAATATTGTCATCTCTCTTTCACTCAGCTGTTAGAGGGTGTTATTGTTGTTGTCACTTCTTTGTTATTCAATATTTAACTCTTAGCCTAGAGGGTTTCTCTGTGCTTAAGTGTTAGCTACATAGCTATTTTTCTGCTCAATATCTGAGTGATTTTGCTAGCTACAATCAATTGTATTAGAAGGTGAAGTTAAGTATAAACTTGCAGTTATAAAGATAGTACTATATTTTATTTTTCTATTTATTTAATTGTTTCATTGAATATTGTAATCTGTCTCTCTGCAATTAGAGTGGATTATTGCTGTTGTCACTTTTTTGTTATTCTATATTTAACTCTTAGCCTAGAGGGTTCCTCTGTCCGTTAAGCGTTAGCCACGTAGCTGGGAATTTATTTTCTGCTCAATATCTGAGTGGTTTGACTGCTACAATCAACTGTATTAGAAGCTGAAGTTAAGTACAAACTTGCAATTTTAAAGATAGTACGATATTTTATTTTTCTGTTTAATTGTTTCACAGAATATTGTAGTCTGTCTGTCTCTCTGCAGTTAGAGAGGGTTATTACAGTTCTCACTTCTTTGTTATTCGATATTTAACTCTTAGCCTAGAGGGTTTCTTTGTGCTTTAAGTGTTAGCCACATAGCTGGGAATTTATTTTCTGCTCAATATTTGAGTGTTTTGGCTTGCTACAGTCAACTGTATTAGAAGCTGAAGTTAAGTACAAACTTGCAGTTTTAAAGATAGTACTGTACTGTATTGTTCAGTTTATTTAATTGTTTCATTGAATATTGTGGTCTATCTCTCTGCAGTTTGAGGTGGTTATTGCTGTTCTCACTTCTTTTTTATTCGATATTTAACTCTTAGCCTAGAGGGTTTCTCTGTGCTTTAAGTGCTAGCCACGTATATGGGAATATATTTTCTGCTCAATATCTGAGTGGTTTGGCTGGCTACAATCAACTATATTTGAAGCTGAAGTTCACTACAAACTTGCAGTTTTAAAGATAGTACTGTATTTTATTTTTCTGTTTATTTAATTATTTCACTGAATATTGTCATCTCTCTTTCACTCAGCTGTTAGAGGGTGTTATTGTTGTTGTCACTTCTTTGTTATTCAATATTTAACTCTTAGCCTAGAGGGTTTCTCTGTGCTTAAGTGTTAGCTACATAGCTATTTTCTGCTCAGTATCTGAGTGATTTTGCTAGCTAAAATCAATTGTATTAGAAGGTGAAGTTAAGTATAAACTTGCAGTTTTAAAGATAGTACTATATTTTATTTTTATATTTATTTAATTGTTTCATTGAATATTGTAATCTGTCTCTCTGCAATTAGAGTGGATTATTGCTGTTGTCACTTTTTTGTTATTCTATATTTAACTCTTAGCCTAGAGGGGTTCTCTGTCCTTTAAGCATTAGCCACGTAGCTGGGAATTTATTTTCTGCTCAATATCTGAGTGGTTTGGCTGCTACAATCAACTGTATTAGAAGCTGAAGTTAAGTACAAACTTGCAATTTTAAAGATAGTACGGTATTTTATTTTTCTGTTTATTTAATTGTTTCATTGAATATTGTAGTCTGTCTGTCTCACTGCAATTATAGAGGGCTATTGCTGTTCTCACTTCTTAGTTACCCATGATTTAAGTCTTAGCCTAGAGGGTTTCTTTGTGCTTTAAGTGTTAGCCACATTGCTGGGAATTTATTTTCTGTTCAATATCTGAGTGGTTTGGCTGGCTACAATCAATTGTATTAGAAGCTGAAGTTAAGTACACACTTGCAGTTTTAAAGATAGTTCTGTATTTTATTTTTCTGTTTAATTTTTCATTGAATATTGTGGTCTGTCTGTCTCTCTGCAATTACAGGGGATTATTGCTGTTCTCATTTCTTTGTTATTTGATATTTACCTCTTAGCCTAAAGGGTTCCTCTGTGCTTTAAGTGTTAGCCACATAGCTGGGAATTTATTTTCTGCTCAATATCTGAGTGTTTTGGCTGGCTACAATCAACTGTTTTCGCAGCTGAAGTTAAGTACAAACTTGCAGTTTTAAAGATAGTACTGTATTTTATTTTTCTGCTTATTTAATTGTTTCACTGAATATTGTGGTCTGTCAGTCTCTCTACAATTACAGGGGTTTAGTGCTGTTCTCACTTCTTAGTTTTTTGGGATTTAACTCTTAGCCTAGAGGGTTTCTCTGTGTATTAAGTGTTAGCCACATAGCTAGAAATGTATTTTCTTCTCAATATCTGAGTGGTTTGACTCACTATAATCAACTGTATTAGATGATGAAGTTATGCACAAACTTGGAGTTTTAAAGATAGTGCTGTATTTTATTTTTCTCTTTATTTAATTGTTTCTTTAAATATTGTGGTTTGCCTGTCTATCTGCAGTTAGAATGGGTTATTGCTGTTCTCACTTTTTTGTTTTACCATATTTAACTCTTAGCCTAGAGGATTTTTCTGTGCTTTAAGTGTTAGCCACATAGCTGGGAATTTATTTTCTGTTCAATATCTGAGTCCGTGACTGGCTACAATCAATTGTATTAGATGTTGAAGTTAAGTAAAAACTTGCAGTTATAAAGATAGTACTGTGTTTTATTTTTCTGTTGAATTGTTTCACTGAATATTGTGGTCTGTTTCTCTGCAGTTACAGGGGGTTATTGTTGTTCTATACTATCACCATCCAACTTCCAGTTACGACCACAAACCAAAAAAACACAGTCAAAATTGGAAAGTCAACGCTGACAATAACAAGATGGTAAAAAGTGAATCCGTTTAATAGATGTGTTCTGGTACCTCGGCAATTCTCCTTCAGTGGAACAATTCAAACAACAAAATACCATCTCCTTATATATCCAGTATACCATATCATTGTCCAATTAATCAATCAACATGGTAAACACACTCACTTAAGTGCCATTACATTATATTTGTGAAATGGTCTGTTTAAATATAGCTGACTGAGAAGAAATACATACAAATACATAAAAATGCATAAAAAGCTTATATACTTTTCCCTTATGTTTTTAAATAAAGTCTCATGCAGATGATGTTCCCCATACAAACACTATCTACAGCCCGACTTATCAATCTGTATGATAGGTTAAATAACATTTCTACATTTAATAAAGCAATTCCAAAATTCCTAAATCAATACATGACAATAAATATCTTAGAAGATTTCAGAAAGTGACATTGCTATCTAGGTTCATACCCCTAGGATGTAATGTTTGATAATTGACTATCATTCTGTATTCCAACTTATTTTAATTCATTTTTAAAGTTGCCTAAAGAACTTCTTGGTCGTGCCAGCACACTAAAACTAAACCCCTCTATTCTGCCATTGTGCATGGACATAAAATGAGAATCCACTAGGCTGTCTATGTTATTCCTCCTAATATCCCCTAGATGCTCTAGGATATCGACATTCACTTTTCTCGTGATCTGACCTATGTATCCTAGTGGCCTAACACAGTCACATCCAATAACATAGATCACCACTTGTGAATGACAATCAAACCTTTCAAAAGCAAAGTAACTTTTACCATTTATCTTAACACCATGCAAATTTCTAACTCTATTACACACCGAACAGTGTCCACATCTGTGCATGCCAACGTTCTCTCCTTCCTTAGGGCAATCTAAGGTCTTAATGAAAAGCTCCTTTAAATTACTGTACCTGCTGTATGAAAAAGTGATGTGCCTGTTAAATAATTTACCAACCAGCACATCATCCACCACTATGTGCCAGAACTGCCTCACAATTTTTCCAAACAACCCTGAAAAATTAGAAAACTTGGTTACAAAAAATAACCTATCAGTCTCATCTTGATTCTGACATTCTCTATTAGATCTGTTTCAGCCAACGTCACCTTTCCCACACAACTTACGCTTGATCCTACAGAGAGCCATCTCTGAATATCATCTAGATGATAACCTTTCCTGTGCTTCATTCATAAATGTTTCACAAAACTTGGGTTCAGAAATATTTCTAAGAATTTTTCTAAATTCACCCTCTGGCAATGCCCTAATTAAATGAGGGGGATGCATACTACTGGCATGCAAAAAATTATTCACAGAGGTGGGCTTTCTGAAAGGTCTATGTTGCACTTCATCCTGCTCTCCAATATAAAACTCTACATCCAAGAATGGTATCTTCTTAGATTGACATTCCCAAGTAAATTTTAGCCCATGTGCATTCTCATTAAGATCCTGTATAAACTTCAAAAATAATGATTGGCTGACCCTACAGATGAAAATGAGATCATCAATATATCGCTTATAAAAAACAACACTATTGATGAAAAATGGGTTATGGAACATAAATTCCTTTTCGAATTCTCCCATGTTGATGATGGCATAAGAAGGAGCAAAAACTGCCCCCATTGCAGCCCCCTTCACTTGCAAATAAAAATCTCTCTTCCACCTAAAAGAGTTATGTGTTAAACTAAATTCTAGAAGAGATAGCAAAAAGGTTGTGCAGGGGCCTACTCCTATCATCTTTTTCATAGCTTCCAAACCCCAACATTTGTCAGTGTTGGTGTACAAAGATGTTACATCAACTGTAGCACAAAAAAATTCAGTATCCCACTTCATACCATGCAATGCCTTGCAAACATCATTAATGCTCTTAATGTGACATGACACCTTAACCACATATTTCTTAAAGTGAGAATCTAAAAATGTGCTAACTCTCTCTATGTATGATCCCACACCAGAAATGATGGGTCTCCCCAGTGGATTATTTAAACATTTGTGAATTTTGGGAATCGCATATATATAAGGATGCTTAGGTTCATTTGCCATGAGTTTTTTGACATCATTGGCTTTCAAAAATCTAAGCCTCTCCCCTTTCTCCAATAATTCACAAAGTTCATCACAAAAACAGTTCAACGGGTTATTAGACAACTTCTTATAAACATCTTCCTCTAACAAATCCTTAACAATACTATCGTATTGTTCCATATCCATGATAACCCAATTCCCACCTTTATCCACTGGTCTCACAGCATTTATGCATTTTTATGTATTTGTATGTGTTTCTTCTCAGTCAGCTATATTTAAACAGACCATTTCACTAATACAATGTAATGGCACTTTAAGAAAGTGGGTGTGTTTACCATGTTGATTGATTAACTGGCCAATAGTATGGTATATTGGATATATAAGGAGATGGTATTTGTTGTTTGAATTGTTCCACTGAAGGCAAATTGCCGAGGTACCAGAACACGTCTATTAAACGGGTTCACTTTTTACCATCTTGTTATTGTCAGCATTGACTTTTCAATTTTGACTGTGTTTTTTCGGTTATTGTTTTTCTCACTTCTTTTTTATTCACTATTTAACTCTTAGCCTAGAGGGTTTCTTTGTGCTTTAAGAGTTAGCCACATAGCAGGAAATTTATTTTCTGCTCAATATCTCAGTGGTTTGGCTGGCTACAATCAATCGTATTAGAAGATGAAGTTAAGTACAAACTTGCAGTTTTAAAGATAGTACTGTATTTTATTTTTCTGTTTATTTAATTGTTTCACTGAATATTGTGGACTTTCTGTCTCTCTGCAGTTTGAAGGGGTTATTGCTGTTCTCACTTCTTTGTTAATCGATATTTACCTCTTAGCCTAAAGGGTTTCTTTGTGATTTATGTGTTAGCCAAATAGCTGTGAATTTATTTTCTGCTCAAAATCTGAGTGGTTTGGCTGCCTACAATTAACTGTATTAGAAGGTGCGGTTAAATATAAAGTTGCAGTTTTAAACATATCACTGTATTTTATTTTTCTGTTTGATTGTTTCACTGGATATATTAGTCTGTCTTTCTCTCTACAGTTAGAGGGGGTTATTGCTGTTCTCACTTCTTTGCTATTCAATATTTACCTTTTAGCGTAGAAGGTTTCTCTGTGCTTTAAGTGTTAGCAACATAGCTGGAAATATATTTTCTGCTCAATATCTGCATGGTTTGGCTCATACAATCAGTTGTATTAGAAGCTGAAGTTAAGCACAAACTTGCAGTTTTAAAGATAGTACTGTATTTTTTTCTGTTTATTTAATTGTTTCACTGAATATTGTGGTCTGTCTGTGTCTCTGCAGTGAGAGGGGGTTATTGCTGTTCTCACTTCTTTGTTATTCAATATTTATCTCTTAGCCTAGAGGGTTTCTCTGTGCTTTAAGTGTTAGCCACATAGCTGGAATTTTTTTTTGTCTCAATATCCGAGTGGTTTGGCTGGCTACAATCAGCTGTATTCGAAGCTGAAGTCAAGTACAAACTTGCAGTTTTAAAGATAGTACTGTATTTTATTTTTCATCTTATTTAATTGTTTAACTGAATATTGTGGTCTGTCTGTCTCTCTACAGTTAGAGGGTGTTATTGCAGTTCTCACTTCTTTGTTATTCGATATTTAACTCTTGGCCTAGAAGGTTTCTCTGTGCTTTAAGTGTTATCCACATAGCTGGGAATTTATTTTCTGCTCAATATCTGAGTGGTTTGGCTCATTACAATCAACTGTGTTAGAAGCTGAAGTTAAGTACAAACTTGCAGTTTTAAAGATAGTACTGTATTTTTTTTCAGTTTATTTAATTGTTTCACTGAATATTGTGATCTGTCTGTTTCTCAGCAGTTGGAGGGTGTTATTGGAGTTCTCATTTCTTTGTTATTCGATGTTTAACTCTTAGCCTAGAAGGTTTCTCTGTGCTTTAATGTTAGCCACATACCTGGAAATTTATTTTCTGCTCAATATCTGAGTGGTTTGGCTGGTGACAATCAAGTGTAATAGAAGCTGAATTTTAGTACAAATTTGCAGTTTTAAGGATAGTACTATATTTTATTTTTCTGTTTATTTAATTGTTTCTCTGAATATTGTGATCTAGCTCTCTGCAGTTAGAGGAGGTTATTGCTGTTCGTACCTCTTTGTTATTCAATATTTACCTCTTAGCCTAGAGGTTTTCTCTGTGCTTAAGGTGTTAGCCACATAGCTGGGAATTTATTTTCTGCTCAATATCTGAGTGGTTTGGCTGGCTAGAATCAACTGTATTAGTAGTTGTAATTAAGTACAAACTTGCAGTTTTAAAGATAGTACTGTATTTCATTTTTCTGTTTATTTAATTGTTTCACTGAATATTGTGATCTGTCTCTCTGAAGTTAGAGGGGGTTATTGCTATTCTCACTTCTTTGTTATTCAATATTTACCTCTTAGCCTAGAGGGTTTCTCTGTGCTTTAAGCGTTAGCCACATAACTGGGAATTTATTTTCGGCTCAATTCTGAGTGGCTTGGCTGGCTAGAATCAACTGGATAAGAAGCTGAAGTTAAATACAAACTTGTAGTTTTAAAGATAGTACTGTATTTTATTTTTCTGTTTATTTAATTGTTTCACTGAATATTGTAGTCTGTCTGTCTCTCTGAAGTTAGAGAGGATTATTACTGTTCTCACTTCTTTGTTATTCGATATTTAACTCTTAGCCTAGAAAGTTTTTTTGTGCTTTAAGTGTTAGCCACATAGCTGGGAATTTATTTGAGTTTTTTGGCTTGCTACAGTCAACTGTATTAGAAGCTGAAGTTAAGTACAAACTTGCATTTTTAAAGATAGTACTGCATTTTATTTTTCTCTTATTTTAAATGTTTCACTGAAAATGTGGCTGTTTGTCTCTCTACAGTTAGAGGGGGATATTGATTTCTCACTTTTTATTCCATATTTATCTCTTAGCCTAAAGGGTTTTTCTGTGCCTTAAGTGTTACCCGCATAGTTTGGAATTTATTTTCTTTTCAATATCTGAGTGGTTTGGCTGGCTACAATCAACAGGGGGTTATTGCTGTTCTCATTTCTTAGTTATTCAAGATTTAACTCTTAGCCTAGAGGAATTCCCTGTGCTTAAAGTGTTAGCCACATAGCTGGGAATTTATTTTATTCTCAATATCTAAGTGATTTGACTGGCTACAATCAACTGTATTAGAAGCTGAAGTTAAGTACAAACTTGCAGTTTTAAAGATAGTGCTGTATTTTATTTTTATGTTTATTTAATTGTTTCATTGAATATTGTGGTCTGTCTGTCTCTGCAGTTACAGGGGGTTATTGCTGTTCTCACATCTTTGTTATTCTATATTAAACTCTTAACTTTGAGGGCTTCTCTGTGATTTAAGTCTTATCCAGATAGCTGGGAATTTATTTGTTGCTCAATATCTGGGTTTTTTGGCTCATTACAACCGTTTTAGAAGCTGAAGTAAAGCAAAAACCTACAGTTTTAAATGTAGCACTGTATTTTCTTTCTGTTTATTTAATGGTTTCACTGAATATTGTGGTCTGTCTGTCTCTCTGCAGTTATAGGGGGTTATTGCTATTCTCACTTCTTCATTATTTGATAATTACCTCTTAGCCTAGAAGGTTTCTCTGTGCTTTAAGTTTTAGCCACATAGCTGGGAGTTTATTTTCTGCTCAATATCTGAGTGGTTTGGTTGGCTACAATCAACTGTATTAGAATATGAATTTAAGTTCAAACTTGCAGTTTTAAAGACAGTACTGTATTTTATTTTTCTGCTTATTTGTTTCACTGTATATTGTGGTCTGTCAGTCTCTGCAATTACAGGGGGTTATTGCTGTTCACACTTCTTAGTTATTTTAGATTTAGCCACTTAGCTGGGAATGTGTTTTCTGATGAATATCTGAGTGGTTTGGCTGGCTACAATCAGCTGTATTAGAAGTTAGCCACATTGCTATTTTTTGCTCAATATCTGAGTAGTTTTGCTAGCTACAATAAATTGTATTAAAAGATGAAGTTAGGTGCAAACGTGCAGTTACAAAGTTAGTACTGTATTTTATTTATTTGTATATGATGTATTTTTTTCTGTTTATTTAATAGTTTCACTGAATATTGTGGTCTGTCTGTCTCTCTGCAGATAGAGGGGGTTACTGCTGTTCTCATTTCTTTGTTATTTGATAATTAACTCTTAGCCTAGAGGTTTTCTCTGTGCATTGTTAGCCACATTGCTGGGGATTTATTTTGTGCTCAATATCTGAGTAGTTTGGCTGGCTACAATGAATTGTATTAGAAGATGAAGTTAAGTACAAACTTGCAGTTACACAGATAGTGCTGTATTTTATTTTTCTGTTTATTTAAATGTTTCACTGAAATTTGTGGTCTGTCTGTCTGCAGTTACATGGGCTTATTGCTGTTCTTACTTTTTTGTTTTTTATATTTAACTCTTAGCCTAGAGTGATTCTCTGTGCTTTAAGTGTTAGCCACTTAGCTGGGAATGTATTTTCTGATGAATATCTGAGTGGTTTGGCTGGCTACAATCAGCTGTATTAGAAATTGAAGTTAAGTACAAGCATGCAGTATTAAAGATAGTACTGTATTTTATTTTTCTGTTTATTTAATAGTTTCATTGATTATTGAGGCCTATCTGTCTCTCTACAGTTACAGGGGGTTCTTGCTGTTCTCACTTCTTTGTTATTCGATATTTAACTCTTAGCCTAGAGGGTTTCTCTGTGCTTTAAGTCTTAGCCACATAGCCGTGAATTTATTTTCTGCTCAATATCCGAGTGGTTTGGCTGGCTACAATCAACTGTATTAGAAAATGAAGTTAAGTACAAACTTGCAGTTTTAAAGGTAGTACTGTATTTTATTTTTATGTTAATTTAATTGTTTCACTCAATACTATGTTTTCTCTCTCTCTCTCTCTCTCTCTCTCTCTCTCTCTGCTGTTAGAGGGGGGTTATTTCTGTTTTCACTTCTTTTTTATTCGATATTTATTTATTTATCTATTTTACATCTGTTGACCGGGAAAGTCTGACTGGATACATGTCCATTTTCAACTGAGGCCTGGGGAGAAAAGCTCCAAAGGTAGTTACAAAAATATGCATAACAAAAATATTCATTTAAAGTTTACAAGCTCAGTAGAGACATTTGAGTTATGCAGTCAAGGAATTTTCAGATAGCACATTTAATAAAAACAAATTACATGGTGTAAATACACAGGTATTACCAACAATTTAGTCAGGTTTAGAGCAAGAGCATAGCCAATATTCATTAAGATACTGCTTGAGACTTTTCTTAACATTTAAATCTTAGCCTAGAGGGTTTCTCTCTGCTTTAAGGGTAAGCCACATAGCTGGTAAATTATTTTCTGCTCAATATCTGAGTGGTTTGGCAGGCGACAATCAACTGTATTAGAAGCTGAATTTAAGTACAAACCTGCAGTTTTAAAGATAGTACTGTACTGTATTTTTCAGTTTATTTAATTGTTTCATTGAATATTGTGGTCTATCTCTCTGCAGTTTGAGGTGGTTATCGCTGTTCTCATTTTTTTTATTCGATATTTAACTCTTAGCCTAGAGGGTTTCTTTGTGCTTTAAGTGTTAGCCACATATATGGGAATATATTTTCTGCTCAATATCTGAGTGGTTTGGCTGGCTACAATCAACTATATTTGAAGCTGAAGTTCACTACAAACTTGCAGTTTTAAAGATAGTACTGTATTTTATTTTTCTGTTTATTTAATTATTTCACTGAATATTGTTGTCTCTCTTTCACTCAGCTGTTAGAGGGTGTTATTGCTGTTGTCACTTCGTTGTTATTCGATATTTAACTCTTAGCCTAGAGGGTTTCTCTGTGCTTGAAGTGTTAGCCACGTAGCTGGGAATTTATTTTCTGCTCAATATCTGAGTGGTTTGGCTGCTACAATCAACTGTATTTGAAGCTGAAGTTAAGTACAAACTTGCAATTTTAAAGATAGTACAGTATTTTATTTTTCTGTTTATTTAATTGTTTCACTGAATATTGTGGTCTGTCTGTCTCTCTGCAATTAGAGGTGGTTATTGCTGTTCTCACTTCTATGTTATTCGATATTTAACTCTTTTGCCTAGAGGGTTTCTTTTTGCTTTAAGTGTGAGCTACATAGCTGGGAATTTATTTTCTGCTCAATATCTGAGTGGTTTGGCTGGCTACAATCAACTGTATTAGAAAATGAAGTTAAGTACAAACTTTAAGTTTTAATGATAGTACTGTATTTTATTTTTCTGTTTGTTTAGTGGTTTCACTGAATATTGTGGTCTCTCTCTCTCTCTCTCTCTCTCTGCAGTTAGTTTACCACCCTTCCTCCATGTTCTTATTTTGGTGTTAATCTTGGTGGCTTTGAAATTGCCCTCCCCTCCTGTAAATCTGTGTTTGAACACTCCTCCTAAGTCCATCTCATTTGCTCACTCAACCGAGTACAGTGAGATCATATTTTGATTTCCAGACACTCCTACCAGTCCCATCTGTTCAGGTCTATCACAGGTCTATCCAAATCTAGTGTCTTTAGCTCACTCTACCAAATGCAAAGAGAACATTTGAGAAGGCCAGCCCACTTAGGTCCTTAACCTTAAATTATCTTCTGTTTCTTCTTTCTGCCTTTCCACTTTACAAAAAAAACTTTTCTTCAAACTCCTTGTGTACTGACTGAGTGCGCATCTCAGCTGATTAGTATATTTTGGCACTTTTTAACTATTCAGAGTTCAATAAAACAAATTGAATTCAGCTCAGAATACAGTCTGAATAAATTGCATTTATTTAAACCTTATTTGCTTTAATATTGCTACACACATAAGTGTGCTAGCTTGCACTGTACTTGACTTGTTTTTAGTGCTGTTCTAGTGTAAAAAAATTCTAAGCTTGTTTCCTGCCTTTCCTGTAACTTAGTCTAGTCCAGATACAGATTTGCTGTATCCAGGAATGTATGTAAGCTTCTGAGCCCCCCAAGCCGGTCTGTGTTGGAGAGAAGCCTTCTAGCTTATCTGTGGGAGTGATAAGCAATATGTAGCCTATCTACCACAAGAGGAGTGGTTACTGGCCCACAAAGTGAAGTTTATTGGCTGTTTGGGCAGTTTTTTCCATCTCTTTCAAATTCTGGTTTAAAAGCCTGCATTTGCGCTTGTTTGCCACTTTTCCTTTAACTAGTCTACTGCAGATACAGATTTGCTGTATCCAGGACTGTCTGTATGCTTCTGAGCCCCCCAGGCCTTTCTGTGTCGGAGAGAAGCCTTCTAGCTTGTCAGTGGGAGTGATAAGCACTAGATAGCCTATCTACCACAAGATGTTGTTTCTGCCCCAGAAATTGTAGTTTATTGGCCGTTTTTCCATCTCTTTCAACGTCCTGGTCCAAAAGTCTGCATTTGCACTTTTCCCATCTTTCCTGTAACTAGTCAAGTCCAGATACAGATTTGCTGTATCCAGGACTGTTTGTAGCTTCTAAGCTGTGCCAAAGTCTGCTCTTCAAATTTTCCCTTAGACCTGCTAGTTTTCTCCTCTCCTGCACTTTTACTAGCTTATCAATCTAGCGCTTTACCATATTTCTTGTAGCAATTATTGTAACACACAAAAGTGCTACCAGCACTAAACGTTCTACACGGAAACAGCTCCAGTACTTATTAATACCCACCCATCCAGGTATGTCTAAAGGTCAGTTCCCTGTGCTTTCTCCTATTAACCTGGTGAACATACCTCGCAAATGTACCGAATTACTCGGCCCTTACCAAGTTTTTGCGTCAAATAATGGGGTGCCACAATTCCCGAGTGGCACCCCTTCATTTCTGATTTTCCCGGCTTCTTTTTTTAAATTTTTTATTTTCTGAGTTTTGAGCTGACGTCATCACACGCGCAATGACGTCAGCTCTGTCAGCCTGTCGGAATTGAACTCCTTGAGTGCATTGTGCACACATTTCCAGTGTTAAATGCGAGCGGGAAGGAAATGTTTTGAATGTTTTGCGAGCGGGAGGAAACACGACTGACTTTCACTTTTTGAATGCGAGCGGGAAGGAAATGCAACTTTCAGGTACACAACTGCTGCTCTGAATGGATCTGCTGCTTTGGGAAAGAAACGATGTCTCTTTCATGACTGCTGCTGTGGGAAAGAAATGATGTCTCATTCACAACTGCTGCTTTTGAATGGATCTGTTGCTGGAAAGAAACAACTTTTAGGTAGGAACCGGTGTGTGTGTGTGTGTGCATGTATGTGCGTGTGTGTGTGTGTGTGTGCGCGTGTGTGTGTGTGTGTGTGTGTGTGTGTGTGTGTGTGTGTGTGTGTGTGTGTGTGTGTGTGTGTGTGTGTGTGTGTGTGTGTGTGTGTGTGTGTGTGTGTGTGTGTGTGTGTGTGTGTGTTTTGTGTGTGTGTGTGTGTGTGTGTGTGTGTGTGTGTGTGTGTGTGTGTGTGTGTGTGTGTGTGTGGTTGCCTGATGTCTGTAGATTACTGTCTGTTTGGGTTTGTCTGTTTTGGTGGAAGTGTTGCTCTGGTAGGAAGATCCAAACTGTTCAATATACAGAAAAATATGACCAAAGCAAAAACAAGCATTATCGACATTGTCCCTCTGTGTGTGATCCCAAACTTAGTGCTGGAGTGTAAGTGAATTAATAAAAAGACAGACAGCATTCTGAACGTGGTGCTTACATTCCTGTTATTGAGGACAAACACAGTTTCTGGGAATTTTCTTTAAAAGATGTGAATTTGCTCGTTGTTTAGTTAGGCATGTATCTGTCTTAATAAAATTGAGGTCAAGAATCATTATATTAGAATTTTTTGAGCAGCTTGTAGTTAAAAAACTTAGTATGTACAACATTTAGGAACCTGGACGTTCATGAGAACAAATGTTAGGTAAAAACTATTAGGTAAATCATGCATGATATGCTGTTTGCTATGAGAATGAGCATCACCTACTAAAATAAGTATGAGCCATCTTAAAATATTTTAAGAACCACAATCATTAAACCTTAAAGGGAATAATTTGTGTGGGTTCATTCTGTTCTCGCTGACCTTGACATTTTGTAGATTAATGCTTTCCTTAGTATGCTGGAGCTGTGTCTTCGGTAACAAGGCTGTTTGCTTGCTTACATTAGGGAAACTTGGTGAGACCCCTCATGTCACAGGGTCTATTTTCTGCGGTGCTTGGTGTCTTCCACCAGTGTTCTAGCTGTCTTTCATTGTATCTTGTGTCCTGTCCAGGTGTAGCTTCCTGCTGAAAGAAATGGTCTTGAATTTGATTATTGGAGATTAAATCAGTGCCAGTCTGGGAACATGGAGATGGGTGATGGCTTGGCATCATCATCTGACTTAAGGCTTTACTGATCATGGATTGAGGCTCCAGGATGAATGGCTGCTGGTAGAGGGCTGTGCCTTTTCATTCCTGTTGGTGATTAGTTGCTGTTTTATTGAGTGAATTGGCATTAAATGGTTATTTCAACTAGACTGATTTAAGGATAATGTTAATCATACATATACCATGGTGCTGTCTTTTCATTTATCTTTTCTAAACATACTGCTGTTTGGATAATAGTAACAATATCCATTCTCTTGTGTGTTCATCAAAACAGTTTTTTCTGCAATGGTAACGAAGAGTTTATCATTGCTAAAAAGAATGTGTTTAGCCAAACAGCTGAGATGAATAGCAATGTTAGAAGAGGTATCTAATGTTATTTATTATCCCTACCCTGTCTGTATATCCTGCTCTCTTTTCTACCTGTAACCTTAATTTTTGTACCATTTTGCATGTCTGTCCTTAGATTTTCTTTTTATTAAACTAGTATGCCTTAAAGAAAACTTCAACTTGATAGGTCCCTGGATAATGCTCACAGAAGTGTTATGTGTGTGTGTGTGTGTGTGTGTGTGTGTAAGTAGACTTTTATGATGGAAATGTTCTAAATTGGGCAGTTTTGTCATTATTGGTTCATGCGTTTTGTTTCATTGCCTACTGGAAAAATGTTCAAATATTAAATTTAAAATGTGCTCTAAGTCTAGCAAGTATACTGTATTATGCAAGGAATATATAATTTAATAAAGTCAGGAAGGTATATCAAAGAGCACATGTATGTTTCTTTTTTTGTGTGCAAGGGGCCTATGATTTGAAAACAGCCCAAAGATAATCTTTATCCATCACTGGCCAGATGCATTTTCTTAGGATGTGGTGTGGGTTTCAATGCTGTTTCAATGAATGTGAGTTTCAAGGGCAGAGAAGTTTTAATGCCAAGTGAAGTCTATTTTCATTGTGAGACAGTATTGCTTTGCTTAGCAGATATCTATTAGTGTTTGTGCATTGTGCTATAAAATGTAAAAATTAAATCAAAATAATCACTGTAGAAGTAAAGCAGTATGCACAGATTAGTGTTTATGGTAAATGGGGCGAAATAGCCAGGAAATGGGACATTAGAATGGCTGCAGGGGGACTCTGGTGCCATATTTTGGTTGTCTGTTCTTCAGTTTGCATTTGAAAGTTGGTATCCCACAATTCAATCGGAGTGGGTGGGGTTATGTAATTATATATGCAAATTTTATGTTAATCAGTGCACAGATTTGTACCTATTTTTCATGGGCCTTGTCCATATTTATGATGTTTCCAGGTTGAGAGGTATGCTGGTGAACTTGGGCATCCTGAGGCAATGTAGCAACTGCCTCATGTATACTGTCAACCCTCTCCTTTTACCTCCCAACACTCAGACGTGAGAAATGCACTTATATATCCCAATTGGAAGCCACGCACTCTCCAGCCAAGACCAGAATAGCTGGTCAAGAGGAGAAGGTCAACACTTGCACCACACCACATGGAACACATAGCCCTCCAGAACACACACCAGCACTGCCTTCACATAAAAACACAAACCACACACCCAACTTTGTGGAGACTCTCAATAAAAATCTACCCAAACAGCAGAGACTGCCAAGCCAGAAACACATTCGACCCCCACAACACAACACTAATCATGAGACACATAACTCTCCTAAACAGTGTGCCACTCAACCAAAGCCCCTAAGGCAGAACAGCATGCCCAACACACCAGTCATACGTGACTCAATAGTGAGGCACACTGATGTCCCAGTCACTAGGTTGAATAAGGAGAAAGTAACAGTCAGCTGCCTGCCAGGTGCCAGGATCTGCCACATAATGCATGCACTCAGGTCCCTCAACAACAGGTATAAATATGACTCTGTCATTGTACATGTGGGTGTAAATGACCTGAGACATACCTCCCTGGACTACATGAAAAGAGACATGGAGGAGCTCTTGGATTATGTAGCCCAGGCAGGCATGACCCTAGCCCTGAGCAGCATCCTACCATCACACAGAATGATACTACAGCACAAGCAGAAAATAATCGATTTCAACAATTGGCTAAGTTTCTTGTGTCATTCTAAGAGGATCCAGTATCTGTCAGCCTGGGATGACATGATTAACAGACCTCGATGCTTTGCCAGAGATGGCCTGCATCTGTCAACCCTGGGCTTCTGGATACTGGCCAAGGCTCTTGCCACCCCTATAGTGCCTTTTTTAGGCAGTGTTCCAAAGACCAAATTACCACCATAACAGCTATAAACAAATTCAATCTGAGGATCATGTTGCTCAGTGCTAGACGACTAAATCTGAAAATGCACTCGCTCGAAGCACTCCTTAAAATGGAGAACATCGACATTTGTGGTGCAACAGAGACCTGGTTCAAGGCAGCAGAAAGCACCACTGCACTACCAGGCTATAACTCATTTCACACCTTTCGGCCCCAGAACTTGGAAGGAAGCTCCAAAGGCAATGGTGTTTCCATATTCATAAAGGATGCATACACCTCCAGACTGGTAGCCCAACATAATGCATCAGAGATACTTCAGGTGCAGCTAACATTGGGTAAGACAGAGATTCAGGTCATAGCCTGCTATAGGTCCCCAACAATGTCCCAAGACTCACACTCCACGTTCCTAAGCACATTGGAGAATATTAGGGTTCAACCTAACACTCTCATACTGGGCAACTTCAACTACCCCTCCATTAACTGGGAAAACTACTCATGTACCAATACACTTGCCCAACGTTTCCTGGAATTCATTAATTCAAATGCCCTGGACCAGCTTGTTCTTACCCCCACTAGAGGTAGCAACATCCTTGACCTGGTCATTACTAACATGAACGATCATTGCTCTACATCAGTAGTTATCTCCTCCCTGGTTAGATCCAACTACAAACTAATCACCCTGGAAATCCACATCCCTCCCACCCCCCCACCCTCGCAAAGGTAACCACCATGAAAAACTTCTCCAAAGCTAACTTTGGGCTCCTAAAAACAGAGGTGGCTAACTTCATGGCACCCATGCAAATGGAGAATAGTTGCATGACCGCCAAATCATACACCAATGCACTGTACAAACACGTACACAAATGCATGGATCTCGCCATACCCAATAGAACCAAGACAGTCTCCTCCAAAAAAAAAGGAAGCCAATCTGGTGGTCCCCTGCCATAAACAAACTCTACAACAGAAAGAGGAAACTGATGCAGAATAAGGTAAAGTCCCAAGAGTGGAAAACTCCCTTATCAGCCTCAACAAAAAGTTGAGATCCCACATCAAATCCTCTAAAGCTAGCTATGAAAACAGAATTGCAGCAGATAGTAAAGACAACCACAAAGCCTTCTAAAGTTATGTAAAGAATCTTCATGGCAATACCCAGATTTGCTCTGCACAATGGCACCTCCTATACCGAGCCAACAGATATTGCCAGTATACTGGCCGACAGATTCAGTGCCAACTTTACCCCCTCTCCCTCTCCAAAGGACCAATCACAATACCAGTAGATTGCCAGGCACCCAGTATTACTGCTGCACAGGTTAAAACAGCACTGTCTAAGGCCAAGAATACAGCTTCCATGGGACCTGACAATATCCCTGGCTGTATTCTACATGAACTACAGAGTGAACTGGCACCTCACCTGTGTGCCCTGTTCAATCACAGCTTCACCTCAGGCTTTGTCCCTACTGAATGGTGCACTGCTACAGTCATCCCTCTCCACAAAGGAGGAGCGACTACAGACTCTGGAAACTATCACCCCATTAGCCTGACAAGTCTGATATGCAAAGCTATGGAATGCATCATCATGGACCTAATAAACAAGAATATAGGGAACCTCCAAACTCTGGATTCCACACAGTTTGGTTTTGTGAAGGGTAGATCATGCCTGCTCAACTTGTTTAACTTCTTTGAGTCAGTCACCAGAGCTGTGGATAAAGGCAAGGTGGTTCATACAGCGTACCTTGAGCTGGCCAAGGTGTTTGATACCATTCCCCATTCAGAAATTATAGAAAACTCACTAAGCTAGGCATCAAGCCCTGTATCACTAGGTTGGTTGCAAACTGGCTCACAGATAGAACCCACAATGTGAAAGTAGTGGACTCCAAGTCAGACTTCTGACCAGTCACAAGTGGAGTCCCACAGGGTTCGATCCTGGGTCCTCTCCTGTTTGGTATCTACTTCTCTGAAGTCCAGGCCAACACAAAGGGTCCCTGGCTGACAAAGTTCACAGACAATTGCAAGTTGGGAGCTATTATTAACTCCCCAAGTGATGTTGACATCCTACAGAAAGGCCTCACTGAGACCAGCAACTGGTGTCAGAACCATGGCCTTAAGTTCAATGCCAAAAAATGTGTCTTCATCCCCTTTTGGAAAAACCTGGTTCCCATGAATTACCACATTGATGGTAGTCCACTGAACACAGAAGGTGTTATAAGAAATCTGTCAACACAGGTTGACAGCAGCCTCTCTTTTGACCACCACATTGCCACTGTGGTCAGAAAGTCCTTCTATGTGGCACATCTCATTACTAAGGGTTTTGCATCCAGGAAGAAAGATGTCATTGTCTCCTTCTACTCTTCCCTCATTAGGCCAATCATCGAGTACAGTGCCCCATTTGGCATGTACCTCACTAGACACCTGCAACAATTGGATAAGCTGCAAAAGTACCTCACAAAGAGGATCCTATGCCTTAAACACTTGTCCTATATGGACTGACTCAAAAAAAAACTCCAGCTATTCTCTGTCTCATATCACCTACTTAGAGGCGATCTCTGCTTTACATACAAAGCCATGTCTGATCCAGCTCTGTTAGAAATGCTACATCTATAGAAATCCCAATCCCTCTGCACCACATGCTCCAGTGACCTCAGCCTCATTACCACAATCAACAGAATGTGCTGAAGGAACAGGTTCATAACCCAGAGACTGCCCTTGCTATGGAATAGACTTCTCATACATGTCAAACAGAATACCTCACTGGCCCTCTTCAAGAGTAACCTTGATGAGTGGATGGGAAATAGAAAATTCACTGTGGGGATCACTCCAGTGGCTCTACTCGACAGAGGCACTGGGAACTAAAGTCTGGTGGCAAGATGCCAGGGTAATCCTATGGGCTAGGTTTGTAAAAGCTCCAGGACCATTATCCTAGTACACACCTATGAACCTATGAAGCTATTAAAGAAAATAACATGGCATGTGAGAGATGTAAATACATAACTTCCTTGGAGGCAAAAATCTCACATACAAATGAGGTTGTCAGTAATGCCCACACTACATCCCTCACACATGCCATTCACCACAAACACAGATTGTCTTATGCTGAAACCTTCCCAAATCTCAAATACCTCCACAGCCACCTAATGGCAGCACTGCTCCTCAGCAATAACTAAAATATGCACTAAAAGCAGCACCAAGCATCTTACATAAGCCTACATGTAATGGTCCAAAAAAAAAAACAGAAAAAAGATGTGCAGAGGAATCCCACTGTAAATGAAATTCCTGTTGCCATTTTTTTCTGGATACAGTGGGAATCCTCTTCACAACCTTTTTTTTTTTTTTTTCTCACTTTTTTCTGTTTTTTTTTTTTTGGGGGGGGGGTTGCTTCTTGGTGTGTAGCTGCCATTTCTCTCCTGTTTTTACACCTAATGGTCCCCCAACTGCAAAGCCCATAAGGCAAGCATACACTTTACCTAATACTGTTGTCACTGGGGACTTCATTATGTGACACACAGATGTCCCCATTCACCAGGCTGGACAAGAAGAAGATAACAGTTAGTTTCCTGTCTGGAGCCAGGTTCCTCAATATCACACATGCACTTAAGTTACTGCACCCTAGGTACTAATATGATTCTATCATAGTCCATGTGGCTGTAAATAAACCGAGGCATACATCACTGGACATATGAAAAGGCACACTATGTATCTCTCAGAATATGTGTCACAAATATACATGAGCATTGCATTAAGCAGCATTTTACCTTCACTAAGAATGATACCACAGTATGAACATAAAATGATTGATTTTAATAATTGACTCAAATGGAACCGATATCTGTCAGCTTGGGAGAACAAGGTCAAAAGACCACATTGCTTTGCCAAGGTTGGGTTGCACTTGTCTGCCTAGACTTTTTTAGGCAATGCCAAATGGACAAAACTTCCAACATACAAGCAACATTAAAGTGTTACTACTCAATGCTCAGAGCCTAAACAAAAAACTCCACACCCTTCAAGTCTTCCTCACTCTGGAGAATGTAGACATCTGTTCATTGACAGAGACTGTTTAAAGCTGTATAAAGTACTGCAAAAGTGGAAGGGTACAGTGCCTTCTACACATTTAAACCAACAACAGCGTAGATTGAGGCCAAAGGTGGAGGTATCTTCATCTACTTTAGTAACAATCATACTTCCAGGTTGGTTAAACAGGATGATACCATGGAGGTCAACCACATGCAAGTCACCATAGGTAAGATCTTTCACCATATCATGGCTAGGTTCAGGTCACCATCTATGCCCCTAGAGTGTCACAACTTTTACCTAAACCTACTGGAGGTGCTCACCATCCAACCAAACACTCGGTTCATGGGTTGACTGGGAAATGTACACTGCTTCAAAATGACAGGCACAATGTTTCCTGGACTTCATTAAAACAAACATCTTGGAATGGATAGTGCATGCTCCAACCAGACAAACAAACATGTTGGATCTGGTGCTCACCAGCATAGGACAGCATTGCATCATATCATATCATGACCTCACTAGTGAGGTCAGATCACAAAGCTATTTCATTTGAAATAAAAATCATCCCAAAAAATCCACCTAAACTAGTAACAGTTAGGAACTATTCAAAAGCAAACTACATCTATTAAGTGATAATTTGTCTAAATTCATGGACCCCCCCCCCCCATCCTGAGTTCACAAATACCTATGTAAAATTGTTCATGCAGTCCCTATGCATAATTGAATGGCTGCATAGAGGTTGCCATACCTACCAGAAATAAACCCCAAACCAACACTAAAAATGCACTCCAATGGTTGATTCCTCACCTAAACAGGATATATAATAAAAGAAGAAAGCTCATGACCAAAATCAGAAAAAACAACTCTCTTAAAGACAAGTGCTCTCTTATACAACTAAACAAGAAACTGAGAGGTCTAATTAAGTCCAACAAGACCAACTATGATGTCAGGATAGCCTTACAGGCTAAGGGCAATCAGAAAGCCTTCTCCAGCTACGTCTGGAAACTTAGAGGTAGCACACAACAGTATGCTGAACTGGTGGTGAACAGTACCACCTAAATGATGAGGGTGACATTGCAAATCTACTGACTGATAAATTCAGCCTAAACCTCAACCCCCCACTCCCCCCAGCTCCACCATACTTCCTGCAGCTATCAGCAGGGACAAGGTGCTGGCAGCATTCACTAAAGCCAAGAACAACTCCTCCATGGGGCCCAACAACATCCCTGGTTGCCTCCTGAACAGTCCAAAACATGACCTCTCAGGACCACTTGATGCAATCTTCAACTACAGCCTCAAAACAGGCTACATTACAAGTGAATGTAGGACCACAACAGTCATTCCCGTCCACAAGGGCAGACCATCAACTGACTCAGGAACTACAGACCCATCAGTTTAACAAGTCTAATATGTAAAGTCATGGAATACATTATCATGGAAATGATAAACAAGGACATTAGGAACCTACAGACACTGGACCCATCCTAATTTGTTTCTTTTTTTAAGAGAAGGTCATGCCTACTTAACCTGGTAGACTTCTTTTAGAGGGTCACCAAGGTAATGGATGAGGGTAAAACAGTGCACACTGTGTATCTTGACCTGGCTAAGGACTATGGTATAATGCCATACTCAGGCTTTGTTGACAAGCTCTCTGAGCTAGGCGTAAACCTCCACCAAGAGACCGGTCACCAGTAAAGTACCCCAATGCTCTGTGCTGGGCCTGCTCCTGTTTGGCATCAACTTTTCAGAGGTCAAGGCTAAGATTAATGGCTTTTGGCTCACCAAGTTTGCAGATGACTGTAAATCAGAAGTTATTATATATTCATCCCAAGAAACAAAGTAAATTAGAAGTTATTATATATTCATCCCAAGACACAAACATCCTCCAGGAGGGTTTAACACAGACAAATGACTAGTGCCAAAGTCATGGCCTAAAACTCATTTCCAAACAGTGCATTATAATGCCCTTTAGGAAACTGTCAACCCAAGTTAATTACTGTATTAATAAAACACCCTTAAGAGTCAACCTAGTTGTAAGGGATCTGGGAACATATGTAGACAACATCTGATCTTTGACCAACATGTATCTAAGATAATAAAAAAATCATTCTACATTGCTGAAATTGTATGTATGACATCCAGGTTCAAGGAAGTTATAGTCTACTCTATTTGACCCTTATCAGACCTATTATTTGATACAATGCCCCCTTTGGCATGTTATCTAACCAGATACATGCAACAGTTGCAATGCCCACAAAGGTTTCTCACCAGGTGACTTTAGGGCATTAATACCCTGTCTTAACGTGATTGCCTAAAGGCTCTATGTATTCAGTATCCTATAGGCTGGTGAGAGGGGATCATTGCCTGGCTTATAGGGCTTCCTTATACCCAGCCCTGATGGATCTATTGCACATGCACAAAACAAACAGCACCAGAAGCACTAGATTCCGGGATCTGAACTTTACTTGTGACATAAATAGAACATGCTGGAGAGACAGATATGTGTCCCAAAGGATCCCCCACTACAGAGTAGGCTACTCAACCATGTAAAACAGAGTTCATCCCTAACAATATTCAAATGAAACTTTGACAGTTAGATGGGAAATCATAAATTTACCCCTGGTCTGGTCCCCATGTCCCTTATGGACAGAAGCCGTCAATAAGAAAGTATTATCCTAACTAACGCCCCCCCTTTACAAATCCTTAGCTATCTACCTACTAACATGCCCTTCCTGCCTTTCCCCATATATTTGGGAATTAAATGGTTTGGAGTGTGCAGCTAGACTTGTAAAAGCCCCAGTGGCCGTTAGCCTAGTAAAAACCTATGAACCTATATATGTATCTGTATATATATATATGTATATATATATATATATATATATATATATGTGTGTATATATATATATATATATCTATATATATATATATATATATATATATATATATATATATATATATAGCTATCTATCTAGTTCTATATAGAGAGAGAAGTAGATTCACCACACACATGAACAAACATACACACACACACACACACACACATATATATATATATATATATATATATATATATATATATTCATTCACAGCCCCTTTTTCCCATTTTTCCACATGGGGTGGGGGTGTCACATCAACCGGGACAATCATCTAGAGTCAAGGTGTACACCACCAAGTTATGTATATCTCACTAACCATATATATATATATATATATATATATATATATATATATATATATATATATATATATGGGTCTACTTCATAAGATCGATAGACCATTTGATCAACATTCAATTGGTCGACAGCTCATTTGGTCGACAACCAGTATTCAAGGCACTTAACAGGGATTTGCCCCCCCCCCAACGTTGTGCGACCCTGGAGTTGTTATATATAGTTAAGGGGGCACATTGGGGGGTGTGGGGGGTGAAGGCCCCCACCTATTTTCATTTAAAATGTGTAGTTTTTCTTGTATTTTCATGCTTTTACATGAAAATAGGTGGGGGGCTTTGCCCCCACACCCCGAACTATATATATAACAACTCCAGGGTCGCATAACATTGGGGAGTGGGGCAAATCCCTCTTAAGTGCCTTGAATACTGGTTGTCGACCAAATGAGCTGTCGACCAAATGAATTTCGATCAAATGGTCTGTCGACCATATGAAGTAGACCCATATATATATATATATATATATATATATATATATATATATATATATATATATGTATGTATATATATATATGTGTGTCTGTGTGTGAGTGTGTGTGTGTGTGTGTGTGTGTGTGTGTGTGTGTGTGTGTGTGTGTGTGTGTGTGTGTGTGTGTGTGTGTGCAAGGAGAGAGAGAGAGACAAAGATGTATGGATCCCCTTCTAAATCACAAATACCACAACACTGAAATTCAGAATGTTGAGATGAAAATAATGAAGACTTACAATCCCGAACGGCCAACTGATTTTTCTCAGAGCAAGTAAACACTTGCCTGGCATGTGGAAATATGCCTTTTTCCACATTGTAGTGCGATCCCAGAGTTGGTATATATAGTTGGGGGGTACATCCCTCCACACTCGGGGGCATAGTAGATGTAGCATGCCACCTAAATGGTTTTTACATAGGCCGGTGTGTTTATGTTACATGTTGGACAAGTGTTTTCTTGCCCTGAGAAAAATCGGTCATTTTTGATTGTAAGTCTTCATTATTTTTGACTCAACATTCTGAAGTTCAAAGTTGTGGGATTTGTGATTTTGAAGGGACTATATATATATATATATATATATATATATATATATATATATATATATATATATATATATATACATAGCTACAGATACATACCCCGGGATTCATGGCAATCTAGCGCCAAATATGACCATTGAGTGATTCAGGTAAGAGCTGTTTCCATGTGCACTACCAGCATACGCCAGAGCTGCGCAGCTCCCGGCACATATGTGCTAATTACCCCATGCGCAGCAGTATAGCATGCAAATGAAGGTATATAGTGATTCATGAAGTTGTGCAGGCGTAGCGTAAGCATGTAGAAATGTTAACCAAACAGTTTACATTTTGTCAAACATAATATCCGAGCCATGAAAGCGGACCAAACTTACTTATTATAATGTTAATATATGCCAATGGCTGAATATATAGCCAATGGCATAAAACAACATGCACAACATATAAAAAAATAATATTTACTGTAATGGCCACACCAACGTAAAGTAAAACACCAGTGCATCGGTGCGCAAACAGGTCACAAGGAAAATATATTTAGATGTCATAAAACTGTAATGTAATGCTATTCATGATATCCCCATAATAGTCAATGGCACGCATGCTACACCACAACCATGGCGCAAGGGTTGCTAAGGGTCTGTGACAGTGTTCCATGCGGTAACTAGGAATTAGCAGTCAATGCCATGCAAATGAGTCAAGTAATACTGAATCACAAACGCCCCGCCAGCGTAAGGATGTACCACACAGCATAGCGTTACAACACCGAGGAGTGGCCTGGAAGTAAACATGACATCAAGAGAGGGGCACACCACCGTAGCTGTAAGCACATTGGATCATTGCTAATCCATGTTGTGTGTTGCTAAGCAAAGCCGCAGGATAGGGGTGTGGAAGTAGCCATAGCTTTGCTTAGCTGAGAGCACACAAGGTAACTGAAAGTTCATGTGAACGTGGATGAAAACGCTCACAAAACCCAGTAAACGGTTGTGCGCTGCGCGCACCACAGCTGAAACAGGAAGGATACGGGAAGACAATAAGGAAATGCTGCAGCATGGTAATTGGAGTACAAATGAGTAATGAACAGCTAGAAACTCACAGTGGGCCATAGACAACAGCTAACAAGGCTGCTAGCAGCTACCTGCAGAACAGGAAAAGGGAGGTGTCGTACAGCAAAGAAAAGAGAACTGTCACAGCAGGACAAAGCAAACTTGCAGCAGATCGGCTACATAACACATTTCCCAACACAACCCTGGGTTGTGGAAGCACAAAACAAGAAAGGCAGCAGCTGGATGCATGCCTGACAATGGGAGGTGAATCAGGTTGAAAATAGAAGTAAAGGGCAATAGATGAATCACAGCAGACAAGCGTAAGTCAACACCAAAGGCCCCACAATAGCAGTACCTGCTGTAAAATCAATAATTAAGATACCCTGCAGCTGGAATAGCACAAACACACCCAATTACACCAGCATCATCCATTGCACAATAGTATAAGGTGTGAAAGCCCCACACACACACTTGTGTATTCCCAGACACTCTGCACCATTGGTGTATACAGACGGGGAACTTTTAATATGTATATGTTAGGGGCTGCCATAGCTTTGATTCACCAGCATGTGTTGGAGACTGACGGTGGTGTGGAGGATGATACTGACAACCATTGCAGGCACCAGAGGAGGAGACGAGTGTTCGGACCCAGGGTAACCTACCAGGGGCTACATGATCTGGAGATAGTGGAGCATTACAGGGTGTACAGGGACATCATACTGCAACTTGTTGAGCTGTGCCAGCCATGCCTCAGAGCCAGAAGTAACAGAGGGGGACCCATCCCACTGGACACGAAGGTATGTGTAAGCTTGAGAATACTAGCCACAGGTACCTTCCAAAGGCCAACTGGGGATATCATGGGGATGTCACAGGCATCAGCATCCAGGGTACTCCACCAGTTCCTGGATGCCATGTTACCACATGCCAATGAGCACATATACTTCCCCCGAATGCAGGAGGAGTTGGCCAGCAATATGCATCTCTTCTACCGTGTGGCAGACTACCCAGATGTACTGGGTGCAATAGATTGCATGTACATACACATCAAGTCACCACCCGGTGAGCAGGGTAGGCGTTACATAAACCGCAAGGGATTCCCCTCCATAAACTGCCAGGTTGTGTGCAATGCCCCGGGCATTATCATGGATGTGTGTGCTGGCAGCCCTGGAAGCTATCACGACTCCCACATCTGGCATGCCTCACAGGTGTATTAGGTGTTTGCCAGGGGGGACATCCCATATGGCCACCTGGTGGGGGATACTGGCTATGCACTGGAACCGTGGATGATGACTCCCATCAGAAATGCACACACAGCCACGCAAGAATGCCATAATGAGGCATACGCAGAAACCAGAATCATCATAGAGCGCGTGTTTGAGATGTTGAAATCACTGTTCTGTTGCTTGGACATATCTGGTGAAGCCTTGCAGTACTCTCCAGGAACATCTGCCCACATCTTCATAGTATGTGCCATGCTACACAATATGAACCTGCGGAAACAGCTGCAGCAGGGACAGAATGGTGAAGGCCCTCACAGCCCACCACCATTGCCAAGGGACCCACAGGCACAGGGGGACTCAGACCACGAACACCCTGTGCTAGTCCCAGTAGGCAGATGGAGGTGTGCCCAGTATGCCCATGCCCTGGCAAAGAGGGAATGTATAGCACACACACTGACAGTGTATGCACTCATGGACTGACACCCTTCTCCACCTGCACACACAGCAAACATGGATGGCATACACACACGACCACCTGTAAATTGTCATGTATACGTGGTCTACTGTGTGCATCCTACATAGGTAGCCCTCAACTATTGTACACACAACCGCCATTGGCACAAGGTAAGTCAATACCTAAACAGTAAATTAAGCTATCAGCATGTGTCCATACTGTATGTATAGGTTCATAGATACATAGGTAGGTACATACCCAACTGCCGAGGCCACTCATAAGCATAGGCAAAACATGTCTGCTGTCGCTACCCCATCGATCAACTAACTGTCCCTCTGTGGAGCAGAGCCACTTGCGGGATCCCTGGGGTGTAGCTACTGTTCACCACCCACTCTGCAAGGATTCCCCAGAGTGTCAGTGAGGGGTTTTGTATAATGTAATCAGGGATGTAGTTCCAAATAATGGAGAGTATCCCTGACAGGAATCTTCACAGATGTGTACATGTTACATAGTATACCTTAAACACAGCTTGCATATATAGGTAGTTCTCCACAGAATAATAAACATGTGGAACACACAACCGCTGAAATGTGCATTAAACACCCTTGCACTACCAGTGCCTGCTCTGAGGGGTAAGATATCACTGCCAAGATTAGGACACGCAACCATGTACACATTCATCACAATAACATACCACTAAGCTACCTGAGATGTACCAATGGCAGTCGTGTATACTGACAGGATAAAACGCAAAAGGTAGGAATGTGCTGAAATAGGACAAACTGACATGTACCCAATGAAAAGTGTATGCTATATATATATATATATATATATATATATATATATATATATATATATAGATAGATATATATATATGTATATACACATCATCATATGTAGAGAGAGAGAGAGAGGGAGAGAGAGATATGTCCATATATGGGGATATGCATATATATGTAGATATATAGATAGGTTAACAACATGTACATAACCCTGGAGGTACATATAAATGGGATACCTACCACATACCAACTGCTTTACATACTGATGCGCATAATCCCGAGGCTTAAGGTCCGAAAGAACACAGTACCGAAACACCAGATGCTCGAGGTGTAATCTCACGATGTTAATGGACAGTTAGTCAGTGCTTATGGTGTTGCGGTTTGGGTAGGTTACTGTGTGTATGTCTGTTTCTTAGGGCTGTAGTGTGTGTAAGTGTGTGTTCTGTGTGTGGTGTGTGTTCTTGGGGGACTATAATGTCTGGTTGTGGGTTAGCTTTGTGCGTCTGTTTGCGTGACCTAGGATGTAGAATATTAAAGTAGGGGCTGGTGTGGGGGGTGCAGACACCTACATGGGGGGTGTAGGGGGGCTTGGCCACCTGCTCATACGTAGTGTAGAATGGTTTGTTTGGATGTGTTGGGTAGCAGTGTGTCTGTGTGTGCATTTGTGTGCTCCATGTTCATGTTACCTTCGGGAGTTACTGTCGATGTTGGTAATGTGGGGTATGGGAGTCTAGTCCCGGTACTGTGTGCATCGGAACACTGTGGTTTCAGGATTCCATAGGTCTCCTGTATACAGCGGCTGAAGTGTTCATATATGTGTATAACATAGACCATAGCAATCACACATTCCGCCACTACCAACCTTTATGAACAAAGGATATGGAGAGTATATGCCTATACACTATTACAAATGTGTGCTATGGACATGTGCCAGTGATAGTGTTACCACCTGTCCCACTTTGCGAGGGAAACTCCCTCTTTTGGCGGTTGTGTCCTGACCAAATATATTAAACGTGGCAAATGTCCTGGGACTGTAGGACATAATTATGTCCCATATGTACTGTAATAGTTGCATACAATAGTTATTTCTGTATCTAAAATGCCTACATGTTACAGGAAACAGGATAAGCAACTAAACTGCTACAAGAATAAGCTTATAATTAGGCAAGAAAGGAAAGTTCTATCCCTTGTACTGACCATGGGTTTGTGTCGGCCTGTAAAATCAGATGTGTGTCCCGAAAAGGTCCCACTATGGCCATATGGAAAGGTGGCAACCCTAGCCAAAGAGGGTTAGTCACCAATACAACTATGATGACTACAAATACCTATGACAGATATACACAGCTATCATGTAGCAACACGTTATTACATTCAGATGTATTACCGAAGGGATTCAAGGACTAACATCACCTGCATGCTATACAGGAACCACATAACAGTGCCTTAATGAATCAACCTGCAATTACCATTGTATTAGTCCACAAAAGGATAGGTATTCAAATAGGTAAGGAACCCTCACACACATAGCGATTATGTATAAAAGCAGTTCCTAAACACCTGCATCTGCTAAGCACACCCACCAACATCACCCTCACACCCAAACATATTACAATACAAACTGTAATAACATCACAAATCATTCACACACTGTACGACATCTGAAGAAGCCTTAACATAACTTGTCAGAGACACACTAACATGGCCCTATGTGAAATAGCTGCTGTTATATAATGGAACAGCTGCTGATGTAATAGGGTTTGTTTGCACTAATCCCATTACAGAGGGTTGTGCGTACACCGGGATGTGTTAGCAATTAGAAAGTAACAGCACAGTATGCTACACTTGTACACCAAATCAAGGATGTCTGGTGAGCACACTGTACACCACATAACAGTTCATGCATAGCCATACGGCCTTGAGCTGGCCAAACATCCTTGCCAGACTTAAACATCTGCAGAAGTATCAGGTACAAACACACCCTGCATAAGTAGCACTGTTCCGAAATATAACAGCTGTACTCACATGTAGAACTAAATTGTCTAGCCTTTACACACAGTCCACGGGAGTCATGAAGCTAATATATCTCTGTGTGTCCATATAGCTGTTGAAATATATCGCAATAACACATCTAAGCTGTCTCCCTAGAAAGTAAGGCAAACGGACAACGCCCAAAAGGAGTGCTCACTTATACACCACTGTTGCCATGGTATCGGCTAATGGAATAGCTGCACAGCTGATGTGCATCCAGTTAACTACTTTGGAACAGCAATTGGTGGACAGGATACCATATGTTACCGATATGTAACTAGAAAAGGTTGTGTTATCACACATTCAAACCATCCGTATATACCAGCGGAACGTTACAAAGATCATTGAAACACAAACCGAAAAGGATTGAATCAACAGTTAATGACACCTCGGGTTACTAATAAGTTATGTAGAACTGTCAGTATGTCTGTGTATGTAGTACTATTCTGTAGTATTTAAAGTGCACGCAATCCATATAGTGGAAACAGTTATTTTGTAGTGATGTATTGTTGAGCATAGTAATGCTTGTAGTATTTGTGTGTACTGCTGTAGGTCACAAGGCAAACACCGTATACACCACAAGGGATGCTATATAAGGGCTTTGAACAGAAATACTCTTCACCAGCCGATGTCAGTGGCAGGGCTGGTCCAACAAGTATGTGCTATAACAGGGGATAGTATATGTTGATATATTGTAACTGTAGCCATATGTATGGGTGTATTCCATAGAATAACATGTGGAAGGTTGGGCCACTGTGCAAGTATGATTTGCATTGTGGGATATTGTGCCAATAAATGTGTAATGAACAGTATTGTAGGCAGATATGTATTACAAGCTACATAGCATTACTGTAGTGTTAGGCAAACATTAGTTATGTCAATTGGCATTTACAATACACAATAACAGGATACATATGTCTTTTAGTGAGCCGACAGTTTATCAGCATGATAGCAAAGTAAAATGGAAGAGCTATTTAACTATCCATGCACATAAGACATGTAATATGTGCAAAGGTAGGTACTAAGCTGTCTTACCATGGGTATCTGTAAGACTAGCTAGCGTGTGTTGGCTTTCGCCACCCCATAGGTTGGTTTCATGTGCCTCTGAACAGCAGAGTCAATAGTTCCCTGTGCCTCTGTCCAGCAGAGCCACTGCAGTGATCCCCGGGGTACATGTCTGTCTCCCATCCATGCGTCAAGTTTTCCCTTGAAGAATGCTCATGAGGGGCCCTGCCTGATGTACATTGGAATCATGTTCCAAAGCATAGGGAGTGTCCGGGTCAGGAATCTATCTGTCCAGCATGTCCTACTCATCGTTGTGGTTAGGTGTATATCCCTAGAGCATGTGGCTCTCAGGGGCTTCTGTTTAGGTGGAGCATATCCAGCAATACAAGGTTCGACATGGGCCTTGTATGTCAAGCAGAGATCACCTGTGAGTATGTGGTATGCAACTGAGTACAGCTGGAGTTCCGTAGGTTGGGCTGCATAGGTCATCTGTTTGAGGTCAGTAATCCTCTTGGTGTGGTACTGGTGTGGTCTTCCAAGCTGTTGCAGTTGTCTTATAAGGTATATCCCAAATGGGGTGTTGTATCCTTTAATGGGTCTAATATGACATGTGTAGAGTCACAATGGCCCCTCTGATCTGGATGCAAACCCATTAGAGATTAGGGGGGGCCATGTAGAAGGATATTCTAACCACCTTGTCATTATGGGTATTGAAGGAGAGATTGCTATCTACTGGGGTTCCCGGATCCCGTATTACCTTTTCTGTATGTAGGGGAGGCAGTCAGGCATGGTTGGAGAGACCTTTACCTTATGTGGTAGTCCACGGGTAATTAGTTATATCCAAAGGGGATGACTATGCACTTTTAGGCATTCAGCTTGACGCCATGATATTAACACCAGGTATCCGTCTCAGTGCAACCCTTCCAGAGGGTGTCTGTAACAGCTGGGGAAACAATTATGTCCCCTAGTTTGCAGTCGTCTGCAAAACTTTTCAGCCAAAGCCCTCCTGTGCTTGTCTGTATGTCAGAGACGTATATACCAAAAATGAGGGGTCCTAGGACTGAGCCCTGGGGGACGCCAGTTGTAACTGGTATACAGTCAGACCTAGGGTATGCAACTCCCACTGTGTGAGTTCTGCCCATGAGCCACTTTGCAAACCATCACATGACGCAGGGGTTAATGTTCAGGCGGATGGGTATGTTGATAATACCAGAAGGAGGAATGGTGTTGAAAGCCTATGAGAGATATAGGTAGGCTGTGTGGACCTCCTTACCCTCATCTAATGCCTTGGTAACTGTCTCTAAGAAGTCCACCAGGTTTAGGAGGCAAGGTCCGGCCTTAACAATGCCAAACAGGGAGGGGTCAAAGGTTGGGAGGTACCCAATGTCTCTGTGACAATGATCCATGATGTGCACCATAGCCTTGCAGACCAGGCTAGTCAGGCCTATAGGGAAATAGGTCCCATGGTCCATTGTGGCGCCACCTTTGTGGAGTGGGATAACTGTTGCTGTGTGCCATTCAGGGGGCACTATGCCTGATGTGAGGCTATTATTGAACATGGTGCATAGGTGGGGAGACAGTATGATCTGAAGTTCGTGTAAAACACAGCCTGGGATGTTGTCTGGTCCCATGGATGCTGTGATATTGCCTTTAGAGTGTGCAGCTTTGAGAGGGATCTGCCAGAATGTTGCCAATATCAATTGTTTCTGTAATGTTCATGCCTTTGTGCTGTAACTCAGAGCAGATCTGGTTGTTGACATCGGGATATGTGACATAGCTATAGAATGCTTTGTGGTTGTTGTTGGTATTAGTTGTGCTATAGTTTTCATAGCTAGCTTTGGAGGATCTTATATGGGATCTCACCGTCTTACTGAGGCTGGCCAGGGATCACCTCCATGCATGGTAGTGTACTCTTGTTTGCAACAGTGTCTTCCTCCTGTAGTACAATATGTTTATGGCAGGGGACCACCAGATTGGTTTAGTTAATTAGGAATATAGTGTCCTGGTTCTGTTTGGGATAGCACAAGCCTTGCACTCCTGTAAGTGCTTATAGAGTGCATTTGTGTAGGATTCAGCAGTTGTAACAGTACTGTCCATCTGCATGGGTGTGATGACGTCCACCACGTCTGTCTTAAAAGCATGTAGTTGGCCTTGTAGACATATTATACTGTGGTTCCCTTAATGGGGGGTAGGTGCGGGATGTGGATATCAACGGTGTTCAGCACATGGTCTGATTGGACCAACGAGGATTTGGCTTCACGTGTGGAGCACCAGTCACTCATGTTGGTAATGACTAGGTCTAGGATATTGTTGCCCTTGGTTGGTGTGTGGATATGTTGAGTCACGGCATTGGTGTTTATGAATTCCAGAAACCATTGAGCTATTGTGTTGGTACATGAGTAGTTTTCCCAGTTAATGGTGGGGTAGATTCAGTGAGACTTATGTGATGAGTGTGGTGTTGTGTGACTGTGTACCTTCTCCACATGGCAGTCAGGCATGGTTGGAGAGACCTTTACCTCCAGTTTGGCTAGATGAGTGCATCTCTCACAGGTTGTAGTGTTGGGTGGTAGGCGAAGAGGCTTGTCTGTGTACATGAGGCAATGTGTTCATTGTGTCAAGATGTCCAAATTCATCAGATAGACAGGTGAGAACACTGGCAGTTGACTCTTGGACATGCCTGAATATAGAACTACATTAAACTAGATAAGTGAGGAAAGTGAGTACAAGAGCTACATTACTCTATGCAAGTGAGAAAAGTATGTACAAAACCTGTTCACCCTTACCTGTAGGTAATGAGGAAGATTGAGTGCTATAGTAATTATTAGCTTACGTAGTGTTTACAAGTCCTGAACAAGTGCTTAGTATGAATAAGCAATCCAGATAGGGTCTTGGATAATATAAACACACAGACCCCTCCCCCCAACAGGTAGACAAGCATATATCCATGTACACCACAGGGCCCCTGTACCCACAACTATGCAGGTACAAGCTGCACTCAGTCTGCATGGGACCTGCCCACATCACAGGTTGTATCATACACATATGGCAAAACAAGATGCTCTCCACATACACATCATGTAAAACATAGCTCCATGTCAGGTTGTGTACACACTGAATGGTGTACACCAGCAGGTATCACAGCCCACAAAGGGGGAGACGCCACTGATAATGGGAAGTATTTTACTACTACCCTGCTGAGTGTGGTCTGGAAGGCCATGAACCTTGATCACTTAAGTGATGTCAGCAGTACAAATGTAGATGACAGTATGGTTGATGTCACACTGCATATCATAACCTTGCCAGGTCATAGGACATCATCACCCATACTGTGTATCACCTACACTCAGTATACTAGATGTACATTCCTATGACACAGGAGTGTTTTGCAACAGGACTGCTGGCAGAACCAACACTACAGAAGGTGTCTGAATAATACATGATCATCACACCAGTGGCAGCTACAATATGTCAGGGTTAATGAATTTTATTCCCCCTCATTGTAGTCCATACCTCACAGACAAACAGGAGGCATCTGCCAATTGAAGTATGTGAATGACTATGACCTAGGAGCAATAGCTGACTCACATTGTCACCCCTATGTTAATAACCCTGTACCCATGAACTACCACCTAGGCAGCGGTCAACATAATGGACATGTGTGTGAGGGATGCAGCTGGGCAGTTGTCTTTCCTGTGATAGCTATGTCACCACACCTGTCAGGTAGTCATATGTGGCAACCCTAATAATGATAGAGTGCCATTCATGAATATAGAGATCATTGTCCAGCCATACAGAACACTCAAGTGACCCATATCAGATCATATATTTCATTTAAGGGGTATTGGCTTTGTGCAGATGGCCTACACCAGCCTTCCCATTCCCCATCTCCACTATGTAGCATGATGCATACCCTGAATAAATCCATGACCAACCCAGTGATGTTGGACATGCTACACATACTCATCCTGATCTCAAACACATACTTCATGGACATCCACCTACCACATGCTGGACAGATCCTTATCCCATACACTTGACATAGTCCTGCCATACTATGCATTTCTGTCCGTCAAAGCTGCACATCGCGCCCCTCTCAGACATGGTGTGATGACCGCATGGTAACGCATGGTATATGTATCATTAACCCTGTGGATCAGTAATGTGGCACTGCTCCACCTGGCCCCACAGACCTGCCTGTCGGCTACTGCCAGGTAACCTTTCATCCTAGATTCATACATGGCCCATGGCATATAGCCCACTAGTTGACTTTGACTGTACATGCTATAGTTGATCTCCATCCCTGCAAATACCATCTGGCTATCCAGTGTCCCATGTGTATCACATGTGCCAAACAGGTGATACATGGCAGGATGTTCAATCACTGTACAGTTGTAGATGTATATGACTGAACACATACATGTAAAACCTTATGTGAGTATGTCTGCAGGGTCACAGGTCATGTCTGTTAAGGCAGTGTAAGTCCTTATATGTGACATATACACTGAATCAAGGTTGACTGCATTAATGTGGACACATCCAGCCATGTGCTGATAGGTAGGAACACCAGTACAGGCAAATAGACATGCCCACATCAAGACGGCAACCACATGGAGTATGAGCAATGTAATCAGGTGACACACACACATATATGGTGACAATATCCACTCAACATTGAGTGTCACATGTGTGTGACACAAACACGTCAGTGTCATGTAGGTTTGCAAATACAACTATTTAAACTGAATTAATGCGATACACATGTATGTTCAGCTGTAGCTCTGTATGTCTCTGTGAGTTACTGTGACCTGTCTCCATCATTATGTCTTCCAGGTATGCCATGTACAAGGCTTCCCCCTTTTACACGTTTGAAGGATGAGGCCCTCATCCCATACCTACTCAACGATCACGATATCCTGTTCAGCCATGAGCCACAGGATGCACAGCAGCGGGATGCCCTGTGGATGGAACTTCACAGGAGGGTTAATGATGTGGGTGGCCACAACCGCACATACCAGCAGGTGCACAGACACTGTACAGACCTCATTAGATGGGCGAAACAGCATGCAAACGCAATCGCCAGGGAACAAGGTGCAACAGGTGCTGGACCACCAACCCAGCCCCCACTCACACTTACCAAGGAGCTACTAGCCAACCTGGGGACACCTGCAGAAGCACATCCATAAGCATTAGCCGATATTGTGGAGGTGGGTGTCTCTCAACCACTGAGCCTGGTGTTCCCTGGTAAGTCAGTACTGCACCTATAACAACTATATTCCATATAGTTGCATGTGTCATGGTACAATATGTAATGTAACATCATATGCAAAGCATGTATACACACATGCCACATACTATAGTATGCTACTCTGTGTATGCACACATGTGCATACACCATAGTATAGTCTAATGTACTGGTGTATGTGTTATGCACATTGCTCCCTATAGCCTTTATACAGGGGTGGATTATGCTCATACTGCTGTGTTACTCCTATTTAGGTACCTCTGGTGTTCCGCTGGGACAGCAGCCCATTGCAGGTGAGAGTGTTATTATTTATCAGGAACCATAATGCACAAATCTATCTTCCATGTGTCCATTCACAACATGTACACATAATGTATGGTCCTGTCACAATATACAGGTCGGACCTGCAATGCATCACAATGACTACCCATGTGCAACACTTGCAAACTATGTGAATCATCTCACCAACATGAATCCTCACAAACTTTATTGCCAGATGTGTTGACAGCTGTGCATACAATGGTGGAGGTGCTGTTCACTTTAGGGACATACAACAGATCTGATCTACACATGTGGTGAATACAAACAGTACTACACAGTGGGCTGGAGTATGGCCAGCACACAGGTTTCACCAGTGTGGATCATAGCCCTGCTATGAATGTCACACAATGTGATGTGCTATCTTGACATGTCCATGACATCTATTGGCCTGGCTGCTACACTGCCTACCTAGCCTGAAAACATATCCCACATACCACCCTTTATCTGCATAACCCTGTTGTCAGTGGAGCATATATGTCATAAGGGACAACACAGACATGTGAAATAGATGCCCATCACAATAATTTGGACAACACATGTACACACATGGCCATGGAGGATGGCCAGAGACATGGAGCAACACACACAGTAGATGTGTTGTGCTTGTGTGTACACCCTGTCATACAATGGCTACACATGGTTCAACCATGGCCTTTGTATAATGGTCATAATGTAGATGTGGAACACTAGACATCCTACAAGCCTGTGCACATCTTGTGTAGGTGTAACATCAATCCACCACATAAAATGTGTTGAACATCTTGAGGGTGTTGCAACATGACAGCAGTTACCTGTACAGTATCCACATCAGGCCATAGATACAGTACATTCTCATTGCTGGTGTTGGACATAAATGCCATACTAGTTCCTCGTGTGTGTGTGTGTGTGTGTGTGTGGTACACAGATGTCATGTGGGACATGGTGTACCGACGTGTTCGCCATGTCTGGCCAGAGTTGCCAGGCTGCAGCAATATGGTTGCAGATGTGCAGGGATGTCATCCGTATACCCATCAGTGACCTGTGTCACAACTTCCACATCATGGTTTAGTGTGTATACACCTCAGTGACGTGGGTCACATTCCACAGTATATATGTATTGTATCTGAACACAGTCATGACTATGAACCCTGTCTGTAACTCACACTGTATAGCACTAGAGGTGCCTCATGATTCCCTGCAATGACCATGCACATCAGCTAAATTTGCAGTATATCTGTAGGGCAGACAGACAACACTGAATTGGTACACCATTGCCCCACTGTATATTTGACAGGACACCGTTGTGTTAAACATGTATGCATGTCATTGCACACGTCAGCAGATCACATGTCATACTACATGTGATTATCAAGGTCATATGCCACACATCAGGCAGGTGTACTGTTAACCTGTGCTGGTCCACATGGTGTTACACAGGGATGTATGCTAACCACTACTATGATTGTGTAATTTGCATGCCGTCTGCTATGACACATGCATGCTGTTGAGTGCAACCAAGGGTTGTATGATAACTACCACTATTATTGTCTGCGCTGCATGTCATCTGCTGTATCACATGCATGTTGCATGCCTTCTGTCATATCACATGCGTGTGTGTGTGTGTGTGTGTGTGTGTGTGTGTGTGTGTGTGTGTGTGTGTGTGTCTATTGTATAGATTGTAATGTACAGTTCTTGTCTGCCGTCACAGGTGATGTAGGTGCATTGCCCTCCTGCAGTACATCAGATGTTAGTGTCCCCACAGACTCTAGCAGTGATGATGAATGTATGATTGGGACACAGGCAGAGTTGTCAGGGGCTGAAACTGTGCCATTGGTTGCCATTCCATCTATAGCCACCTCATCCCTGCACACAGATCCCATACCTGCACATACCCCATCACCAGTGGCCATAGAGGAAGGACAGTTGGTGTGTGGTAGCTTGGAACAGGAAAGTGTGGGGGCTATGGAAGGTGTGCCTGCACACCATGGTGTCAGCCAAACTACTGGTGGTGCCCCACGCAGGCACGTGGCCAGTGCTGATCATAGGAGGACCTCTGGCCAACATGCTCCTGCATGACAGACCACAGCAGCTGGTGCCACCAGATGCATGTTTCAGGCTGTAATGGAGGCACAGGCACATGCTGAATGGTGCAACAGAGAAGATCAGAGACTACAGAGGGCTGCTGTCTGTTCTTTAAACAACAGCATCCAGGCAATGGTAAATGCTCAACAGCATATTGCTGATGCTTTGGATAGATGGTTGGGTGACATGGTTGGAGTCCTTGACCATGGCATGACAATCCGCGAGCCTGAGCTGTCTGTGTTGAAACATCTGGTAAGTGTGAGGCGTCAGGCACGTGGACATAGGTCTGCTACATCACCTGTGTCAGGTCTACGTGTACGAGCTATCTCACATGCCTGGTCCCATAGTGGCGGTAGCAGCAGCAGTGCATCTGGTGCTGTGCTGTCCACACCACGACACAGCAGGCCACGTGCATGTGGCCTGGGATGGTCACAACAGGGACACAGTTCCAGTGGACAAGTGACATCAGACTGTACCCAATCTGTACCTCTGTCTGGTAGTGTCCGTGCAACCCCTGGCAGGCACAGGTCACATGTCCGTGGCCGGACACTGTGAACTGTAAAACCTCACCTGTACAGTCTGCAGCTGTCAATAATACCCCTGTGTAGGCCAGACACATGGGAGAACTGTGTGCATACATACACGTACACACTGGACACATATGTAGGGCACCACAACACACACATGCATAACATCCACACACGCCCAATTAGATCAAAGGCCCAAACCCACACACATGATGTCATCCAATGGTGCAGCCTAGGCCTCCGGCAAACATTAGCACCCTGTGCATATGTTGATGCCTGTGCCACATCCCTGACATCCACACCATCAGTGCAGGGACATGCTCATATAGTCTGATGCACAGGGTGAACAGACTAGGATGATATGTGTAGTTTACAAATGTTGAGGACTGTTGACAGGCAGCAGATATACCATGTAATACAGGTGTACAATACTGTCAACAGTATGTATCTTGTATAACAACAGTGCAGCCTAGGCCTCCGGCAAACATTAACACCCTGTGCAAATGATGATGCCTGTGCCGCATCCCTGACATCCACACCATCAGTGCAGGGACATGCTCATATGGTCTGATGCACAGGGTGAACAGACTAGGATGATATGTGTAGTTTACAAATGTTGAGGACTGTTGACAGGCAGCAGGTATACTATGTAGTACAGGTGTACAATACTGTTAGTATGTATCGTGTGTAACAACAGTAAATGCATGTTGGTCATGATGTTCTGCTGTACTTCTTCAGGTCTAATTGCACGTGCCGGTGGATGTCAGTATTTGCAGTTAAGTGTCCCATATGTCAATGTGGACTACTCACAGGTATGTATGAATATACCAGCATGCACCATGCAGCTGCCACATACCAATGAGAATGTCCCACGTTACAAACACGTCTACCATTCCAAGAGCATGATAGCTGTGTATTAAGCTACTGTGGCCACAGACGTGGCATCCGTAAAGGGTGACATCATAGGTACAGTTACATGGAGTGGTGAGGTAAGAGAGTGGTCTAGCTGATTACAAGGGTAGAGGCCAGTGGGAAGTGTGATGCCTCAATGAGAATCAGTAATACACTTTCCCATCACAGGATGCCAACACACAACTGCACCCACACACTCAGGTATTGACACACATGTATTCAGTGACAATGTAACACACACACACACACACACACACACACACACACACACACACACAAACACACACACACACACACACTCATGGCTTCACCGACACAGTAACACACACTCGCACACAGTTGCTACCGGTGGGGTGAGGACCCCTGCCTATGTGCAAATCATCATTACAGTACTGTGCACCTACATGACATGCCACAAAGAATACACATGTACAGGTAGTCAGTACGGCCTAAGATCAGGGACATCAACACGGATAGTAGAATGCATCACCTGGATGGTGGGAGGGGGCTTATCAGTTCAGTATGGTAACATACATCCTCACCCCAGGGACCAGTCAGCCCTACATACACACACTGTGGCATTCAGTAATTAATACACCTATGTCATGCACATACAGATATCTCACATGTGTGAGATACACGCCCCTACCTATGTCCTGCTTTCTACATTGCAGTCTGTACAGATGTGTACACTAGTGTACAGGAGAGTGAGTAACAATTGAGATGTATTCCCCACAATATGTGACATATATAGACACACACGCAACCACACATGCCAGTACTGTGAATCTCAGACCTGCCTAGCTCATGTTATGTATGTCAGACGTACAGCAGTATTACATGCATTACAAACTGTACTGATGCTTCCTGTGCCAACAGTGCTGATATATGTACTAGGGACGTCATATCTATTAACAGGTGTCAAGCGATTTACCTTCGCTGTCACCCTGACCGCTAAGTTGTGTGTTATGTCTTTCAATTAATGAAACCATTGCTTACCAGTTACACAGGGTATTGTAGGACCACTTGTGACACACCTGTGAGCTGTCCACAGTAAACATCCATCTGCAAAGATGCCCCACCACTTAGTTATTTCAACACATCTGTCCATACCTGTGGTACATCTTTCTGTACATTCAGCATATCACCATATACAGTTGGCAATGTTGAGGCTGCATTGCAGCTGCATGATGTACTAGGATACACACCACCTGCATACATCAGCAACTGCTCACGCATGTTATCTGAATGCACAACACTACATGTACAGGTGTGTAGGTCCTGCAATCCTGACATTTGGTCATGTTTGTAGGCATTGCAATTGGTGGATATGTGTAATGACATACATGACACATGGACTGTTGTATGATATGATGGGTGACCAGTACAGAGGGGATGTTACCTCTGTCAACATTGATATCACACCTTATGTACTGTTAGCATTCTGAAGCCATGGACCTACATTCCATGTGCATGTGTGTAATGGCTTTAGCCACCTGTTTGCACAAAGGACTACAACAGCTATGCTATTTACAGGTATGTTGTGTGTGTGGCATGTACATACCCAGGGCAGGTACATGTATGTCATATCCATACATGAAGGTGTGTACTGGTGTACAGCAACAGACATCTGCTAATGGTGGAAAGTATAGAGGGCCCCTGGTATGTGTACAGCTGACCTAGTCACAGACAGTGGTATCATTGCATTGCATAACACATGATGCAACTGTGTCAGTACATGTGTACTGTCTACAGTTGATGTAGAGCTTAGTACAGTACACAGGTCAAGGGTCACATGGTGGTGTACTCATCTATGTCATACAACATGTATGGTTGCGTGTTGGTGGTCCAAGGGCATGGTGGTGTCTGCAGTTTACATCCTAGAATGCAGCATGTGAAACTGTGTCCTGCACATGGCTCATCTGTAATGCCTTTTGTGGGGGGACCGGTCAGTACATGTCAGTGGCCTTTATGTATGTGGGTACACCACCTGTACCTGTGTTATGGCCCACATGTCCTGTGCTACCAGGAGTATGAGCATGCTCAGTATATCCTTATGTAGATGGACACATAGTAGTGCATTCCGACCAGCCCTGTGCTACTAAGTGTCTGAACATGCCCCCTGTGCTACTAAGTGTGTGAGCATGCGCAGTATATCATTGTGTAGATGGACACATAGTGCATTCCGAACAGCCCTGTGCTACTAAGTGTGTGAGCATGCCCAGTGACACCTTGTGTTGGTTATGTGCCTCTGTGTATGGGCATGGCCATTGTAACCCTGTACAGTGGTAGTAGTCGTCCATTCCACAGATGGGCATTCTCCAGGTCAGGATGGATTCCTACTTTAAACACACAGGTTCACAGGTTTGTACATCTTAACTGCCAGCATCCCTGTTGATGTCTGCATTCCTAGATGGTCATAAAGACAGCCTTGACATGTGTAGTCTGTGTGGCGTGATTCGTAAGTATGTAGTATTGTAATAGTGATCTGTAAATAGGCAGGTGTTCCGTTCCCACCACAGGTGTGTGTGTGTGTGTGTGTGTGTATGTCTGTCCCCATTTGCCGGTGGACTCTAAATTGCTTTTAGACTGTCCACACTCCATACATTTCTTATACTGTTAGCAAGGCCGATGATGTCACCCATCTACAAATACACCTTTGGGAGGGCTGTGTCCCAGTAATCTTGGTAGCGCGTTCTGTAACTGCGTAATGCTGTGGTGTAATAAAGTAGTTAGGTTGATGTTCTAGTCCCACACTTGCCGTGTGTGTGTGTGTCCGTTTGCCTGAGGACTGAGTAATACCTTTATACTGCTCACACTCCATACATTTCTTATACCCACTGTTAGCAAGGCCGATGATGTCACCCATCTACAAATACACCTGTGGGAGTGCTGTGTCCCAGTAATCTCAGTAGTGCATTCTGTAACTGCGTAATGCTGTAGTGTAATAAAGTAGTTCGGTCGGTGTTCTAGTCCCACACTTGCCGTGTGTGTGTGTGTGTCCATTTGCCTGAGGACTGAGTAATACTTTTATACTGCTCACACTCCATACATTTCTTATACCCACCATTAGCAAGGCCGATGACGTCACCCGTCTACAAATACACCTCTGGGAGGACTGTGTCCCAGTAATCTCAGTAGCGCATTCTGTAACTGCGTAATGCTGTAGTGTAATAAAGTAGTTAGGTCGGTGTTCTAGTCCCACACTTGCCATGTGTGTGTGTGTGTGTGTGTGTGTGTGTGTGTGTGTGTGTGTGTGTGTGTGTGTGTTTGTTCCCATTTACCTGAGGACTGAGTAATACCTTTATACTGCTCACACTCCATACATTTCTTATACCCACCATTAGCAAGGCCGATGATGTCACCCATCTACAAATACACCTCTGGGAGTGCTGTGTCCCAGTAATCTCAGTAGCACGTTCTGTAATTGCGTAATGCTGTAGTGTAATAAAGTAGTTAGGTCGGTGTTCTAATCCTAGACATGCCAACTGTATGTGTGTGTGTGTGCCTGAGTGAGACAAGTACAGTGGTGTGTAGTATTTGCTGTAGTGAATGCCCTAAACGCGTGTTGCTGCAGTGCGATATGGTAGGGGTTTGTATACAGGACATGGCAAGTGTGTGTTTGTCTGTCAGAGCCTGTGTAGAGGTGGCCGTGATTGTCTTACCATTGGACATGTTTGGGAGCAGGTTTTGTAATTTTCCTATACAGTATCTGTATTATCTCACATTGGCCACCTCACGAGGAGTACAGCTGTCAGTTAGCCACAGCACTGTGTTGGCAAGCCATACCCATACATCTGGCAAAAGGGCTGGTGAACTAATTATGCAGCCCTACTAGTATCCGGTATATGTCCCGTACCCATGTGCCATGCACATACAACCTTGCCTAGGATATCCCACTATGTTGAGTAGGCATGATGTGACCACAGTGGCCTGCAGAGGACATGGCACCCTGTACAGCGGTACAATAGGCACATATATGCAGACATTGTGCCTTCATTATGTTCCACACTGAATGGCTGCAACATATGTGGTGCCATCATATGTGATCCACTAAGGCCAGACAATGCTGTACACATGTGCCCTGTATGACCCATGCCACTGACACCATGGAATACCTGTCCATTCTATCCATGCAGGTGCAGGGCCGACTTGCTCACTATAAGCAGGTTTAGCCACACCAGGCCAGTATTGGCATATCAGGGTATAACAGGCTGTGTACTCTACATGTGTCTGCCAAACCAGGTATACCTGTACATGTCACTGTACAGTATTGTGGGACATGCACATCCCAGGCAATGTCCATGTGAAGGACTATCAAACACAGACATGGCATGCACTGCAAAGCAATGGCCCTCCATATTGGTAACCAGGATGTCAGGCCAGATAATGCAGTACCCATCTGTGTGGGACATTGCAGACACTACACCCCTGCACTGCACACCATTGTCGGGTGATGCAATGGCAAGGATTACCCCCTCACCCAGCCTTGTACAGCCATCTTGCACAGCCAAACACTACACACCCATGGAGCAATGCATACCTGCATGACAGTACTGGCACCCTGTGTCTGCGTGTGGTTTGTGATGCTCCCAACCACAGTCACTGCCAGTATAAACCTTGTCGGCATACCAACAGTTGTCAAGCACTTTCACAAGCTCTAGTCCATAGAACCTCCAGATATCCCCTTGGTGCATGTGGTCCTGTGCATTACTGCGGTGTGGCAAACTAAGTAGTTACACTGTGTATTTGCCGCCCTGGCCAAGGTGTCAATGCGGGTCCATTAGAGTGTGGTTGTGGTGACAATGGCATCCGTTCACATGGACTGACATGTTTGCCACACCTAATGTATGTCTACTATATCTGTTTGTGATGGCACTCACTCACCTACACACATGTTCTTACAGTACTGCAACATGCTGCCTCTGTGGCACATGTAGTAACGTCATGCACATGTAATAGCAATGAATAGTCAGGGGTTTTCCCCTGTACTATTCAGCATGTGGCAGATGATGCATATGGTTAAGTCTGCAAGCCCTTCCCTGGTGTACATTGCCTGTCCCGGACACACACTCTCTGGTGGATGTGAAGGTGTACACCTGCACAGCAGCAGCATGTGTATTGTAACAGATGGAATTGGTCAGGTGATGGCCTCTGCACCTATTGCAGTCCTCCTCTAGCTGACTACATGTGGTACAGCTGTGATGGTGTTCCCGTAGCTATCCGCATGATAAACACAGTACACTATCTAGGGAAACATGTTATTATCTGGCCATGACAGTCACTGTGAGTGGTACCTGGATGTGGTGTTCTGACACAGCATCGCAGATGATATCTGGATGTACGTCAATCATTTTCCACAGTGGGAAATGGCCTAATGACAGGAGGGTGATGTGCCACACAACTACAGCATGTAAGTGTAGCTATGCTGCATTGAGACTACTGTCTGTTTAACATGTGTGTGGTAATGGCTATTCTGTATGTTAAAATACAGACATAACAGTGCTCTGTTCATGAGGGAACCCCATCTGTAGGGCCATCTGTGAACAGGTCAGTGTGTGCAACCATTTGTTTCCTGTGTTACACACTGAACACACTTCTGTGCACAGCAGAAGTATGGTGTGGGGATTGCAGACAGTACATGATGATAGGGATGTGTTACTGCCATCGCATCCCTGACTGGACATGTGTCACATGAGGCAGTGGTATGACTGACACTGTTGTGGGATTCCCAGTGACAAGCCAATGATGGGTACCTGTTCATAGCTGCGGTCACATGTCTACTACACATTGTGCAGTTGCCATGTGGTATATATGCATGTGTTGTGCTCTCTCTGCAAATGTATACCATCTGTAGTGTTGGGTTGCTGGTGATATCTATGCATACTGTTGTAGGTAATCCTGTATGCTGTTGTCTACCACTAAGCCATATGTGGGATTAAAACACAACACCATAGGCTGACTGGGTTGGTAGGTCCCGGCAGATCCTCCTGTCCCACTGCAGCTGACCATGGCACCGGGCACTAGCACATCTGGGGCCCAGCCATTAACACCAACCTCTGTTGGCTCTGCACTACCTTCTGGTGGTACCACCACTGAGGATGGGGCAATTCCCCCTTGGGAGCGGGACCAGACAGGTACATATCTGCTGTCGTGCAGTCCCAGACATGTTGCGTAGGTGGCTCCCTAAGGGGTTACGAAGCCAGATACACCAGTTCAAGGGTGGAGTGTCACATTTACAGGGTGATGCTGCCCCTCCTGGATAGCCCCCAGCACTGCCTCCTTTGCAGCTGTATAGGTGCAGTGGCAGTTGCCCATGGCTGGAGACCTCCGTCCCACTGTTCCCATGGGCTTTTGAATGCCGAAGACCCATCCCCATCCAGGGTGTATCCCCCCCACATGTATCATATGCCAACCCTGTATGCTGTAATTTCTGTGCTCCTACCTATCCTCCACGGCCATACCTACACTCCTTCCCCAATATCTGACCCTCACCTACGGACACATAAGGCCATTTGGCTCCTAGGACACCATCCACCCTATACATAGCTGTCCATTACACACACGTGTCCACTGGACACATGAAACCCTTGTAATATGCATCATAACATACTTCTGTTATCCTCACCACTGTCCCTCAGGCGCACGGTCCTGATATGCACATCACTCCTACATGGTCCAGGTACATGTGAGGAGGATGACCCCATTGTACACAAAACACTACCGATCCCTCTATGGTTACCCCATTTACCTTTATCATGATGATGATGTTGCAAACAGCACATTGCAGGAGTACTGTTCACATATAATGATTGAATAGGTACTGTTGTGTTAATGTACATTACATGCACAGAGTGATGTATATGGCTAATGTACAACTATTTGCATGTATGACTGACACATGTCTGTCTGAAGAAGTCTTGTGATCACATAGAGCAACACCACTACATAATACAGGCCTCGCTGGTGTTTCCCATTTCATTCATTCGTAATGCTTTGTTGCCACATGGTATGTCCCTGACAGATCTCTATATATGTATGTACCTATATGCTGGACATAAACACTCACATGTACATCTACATGATGGAATACATTCCTATACTGTTGAATAACTGCTCTGTATGAGATCCTCTGGTTACAGCCTCTGATGCTCGATTAGCATCTACATTGCTTAACCAATGCAATACTCGCATACTGGTAGCCAAACACGCTGACACCCGCTTGATCCCGCACTTGCTAATGCACCGGCATTGGTGCTTGCATCTGTCACTCACACCCCTGGGTGTGAGCGAGGACCACAATATTACCTTGTGATGCCTATTACATCATACTACATGACTCCATTATCGGGATTGGCCACCCATTAGGTGACGGCATTGCGTTCGACTGTACAGAATCAGCGGCCTGTCCAGTGACAATCATATTTGTGTGTACCTCATACAATGTGCTCCCACCTTGTGATGCCTATTACATCAGAATACATGAATACAGTATCGGAAATGGCTGCCTATTAGGCGATGGTATGGTGTTCAACTGTACAGAATCAGCAGCCTGTCCGGAGAGTCATTCATATTCATGTGTTCCTCTTAGGTATACCTTGTGATGCCTATCACATCGGACTACATGACTACAGTCATAGCCGGCCTTAGGCATAGGCCAACTAAGTGGCTGCCTAGGGCACCGCTTTAGTGGAGGCACGTTACCAATATTTATTTTGTGTATGCAGACCAGGATGGGGGCACTGGGTGGTGTGGTGGGGGGTGCCATTGTGCCCTCTGCCTAGGGCACCAGTTGACCTAAGGCCACTCCTGACTACAGTATCAGGAATGGCTGCCCATTAGGCGACCACATGGCATTCGACTGTACGGAATCAGCGGCATGTCCAGTGAATCATTCATAATTGTGTGTTCCTCTTACAATCTGCTCCCACCTTGTAATGCCTATCACATCGGACTACATGACTACAGTATTGGGAATGGCTGCCCATTAGGCGACGGCATGGCATTCGACTGTACGGAATCAGCGGCCTGTCCAGTGAATTAATCATATTTGTGTGTTCTGCATACACTCTGCTCCCATCTGGCTGATACATGGGAACCGAGACCCTGCATTACAAATGAGTATTTCGGTTGTGGTAGCCACAGCCATCAGACGGGTCATGCTACTGCATACGTATTATAGGTTTGCCACCTTCTCAATTGGCCAAGGTAGGCTTTTAGGGTTACCACCTGTCCCACTTTGCGAGGGACAGTGCGAAAATAATCAAGACATAGCACATGTCCAGATTACAGGACATTATTATATTCTACATTTCATTAATAATTGCATACAACAGTTATTTTTTATATGACACTTCTATATGTTATGTGAAGTAGCATAAGCAATTCAAATGCAACTAGATTAAGCTTTTATTTGTGCAAATAAGTGTAATCCTGTACTATGCATGGCTGTAGGTATGTTTAGTCCTGGAATGTCTGACATTTCTACAGAACATGTCCCACTCTGGCCATTTGGAAAGGTGGCAACCCTATAGGACATGTATGTAGAGACATCAGACTTTGCAGTGCAACACACCCACAGCCAGTAGAAAGGGGTGTACTTCACTGTTTCGCCTAAATAAAAGATTACTCTTGTAGCATTATAGTTGCTTATACTGTTACCTCTAACATTTAGGTGTTTCAGAGGAACATAATTGTTTTATGCTACTAGTACAGAAAATATAGGTAGTCTTTGCCCTAAATCACAGGACATTTGCCTTGATTACAGTTATTATGCAGGACACAACTGCCCACAGGGGAGTGTCCCTCACAAAGGTGGACAGGTGGTAACCCCAAACCTATTATTCTATCAACTTTCTAAGGTAGTCGGCAGAACATGTGCTTTCTCTATCAGATCTCTCATACAAATGGGGAAGAATAAACACTGAATCAGGGACACTGCATAACGACCTCAGGGACATATTTAGAAGGTTGGTGCTATTAACCTGACACATTGACGGACACAGAGCACATATGTATTCATACACATTGTCTGAGGTGCATGCAGTTTATGACTCTTACATGTTGTCATTATTCATTACGTGTATTCTGCCACCTTTCCTCCTAATATCTCTAGTTCTAGGATAGTTTAGTTGGGACTGTGTTAAGATTCTGATTCGTAATCACAGATGTCCCTGGTAATCAGGGACAGTTCAACAATATGGTCCCTATGTATTCCCCCAATGATTTACGGACTGTCCAGTAGATGTGCTCTTACAGTTTGGGAGGTATGGGCATCTGCTATACCTACATCGGAATATTACTTACACCCACTGGGCGGTCCTAATACGTGTCTGCCAGCCAACACCTGCACTCCTAGCCCCATAATCGCATACCCATAGCTCCCCCATCTGCCACTACTCTACAGCACTCATCCTTACTGTGGACGCAGGTGGATGCAGGTGGGATATGAACACACCCCTACACAATGCCCACTCTCCCCATGTCAGGACACACGTCGTATGTTGTGTCTAGTTCTAACATGGTTTAGTTGGGACTGCGTTAAGATTCTTATTCGTAATCACGGACGTCCCTGGTAATCAGGGACAGTTCAACTATATGGTCCCTATGTATTCCCCCAATGGTTTACGGACTGTCCAGTAGATGTGCTCTTACAGTTTGGGAGGTATGGGCGTCTGCTATACCCCACATCGGAATATTACTTACACCCACGGGGCGGTCCTAATACGTGTCTGCCAGCCAACACCTGCATGCCTAGCCCCATAATCGCATACCCATAGTTCTCCCATCTGCCACTACTCTACAGCACTCATCCTTACTGTGGACGCAGGTGGATGCAGGTGGGATACAAACACACCCCTACACACTGCCCACTCTCCCCGTGTCAGGACACATGTCGTATGTTGTGTCAATCCATGTGTTATCAGGCTTGTACAACCTACTGTTCCATGTACAGCTACATCCTGGTCATAACTGTGTTACTCCCATTGGCTGAAGGCACCAAATATTTGGTGTCCTGCAAGGGACGTCGCTGTTTATGTTTAAATTGTAGACCTTGTAGATATCTCCCACTGGTAGTTTCCTGCCAGTGGTCTGGGAAGCAGTGTTGTATTTACCTTTATTGCATGTCTGTATGTCTCACCGGCCTAGCTGGGGGGGAGGGGGTAAGTAGACGTTTGTTGAGTGGACCTCCCACCAACATATGCCCGGTCTAAACATGTTACCCATAACTGCTGTAACATAACCTAGGTATATACATGTGTATATTTACTGTAACATATATATATCTATTTACATTAATATATACAGACATATCTGTATATGTATTCATACATGTATATTCATATCTTGCTATCATATATATATGTACATCAGTGTGTCAATACATTCTCCGCTCATACGCACTTACACATGCGTAATGGTGTTTATAAGCTTCACCAGAATACTAGTGCCTTATTCATTATAACACCAACACACTCCAGTTATCTTGTAATCGTTATGTAGCACTTTATACAGCGGACAGATGTTGCTATATGTTCATGCACAGATTACCGATGGTAATTGGAATATGATAGTGTGATTCGACCCTTCCCTCTTCTGTACAGCCTATTATTCCATGTACTGTCAATGCTTGTATGGGCACATTCCTATTATTTATGTCAACAAATGGAATGCATGTGTTACAGAATTTGTACGTCAACATATATTGTTGTCTGCATGTGAGTATGCATATATACCTATTACGACCTAGCTGACCTCTACGGGGCGGTCCATTAGAACCAGCCCATCCAACCCTGGCACGCCTGGATCCATAATTGCAAACCCATAGTTCCTCCACCCCACCCGTGTTATATTTACACACGTAACATCCATTATCCACTTTTTATCGCAGCCATAACACACCTTTACACATTTCCCTCTCCAGAGCTTTTGGGGCCCTACACACATTCTGTCCCACCTCGTATATTCACAGGGTCTCCCGCCATGTATATTTGCACATACGTGCCTTTCCTGGAGTTATGGAATACGGCCATTTGCGCTTTCCAAATTTTGGAGGTCCCAGCATGATGGGACTACATTCCATCTGTGTGTAAAGTAGACCTAGCATTTCAATGATGTTACTCCCACTGGTAATATCCTGCCTGTGGTGTGAGTAGCGGTGCTCTGCTCACTCCTGGGCAGCTTTTTATGACATACGCTGAAAGCACTTTATAATACCAACATTGCTCTTGATTCCCATCACATCCCTTGTGTATGCTTTACTGTTACAACGTCCATTCTTTAAATATATATATATATATATATATATATATATATATATATATATATATACATATGTGTATATATATTACATCTGTACATACAAACATACATTTCCTTTGCTGGGAGCTGCTTACACCCATGCAGGCGCACTTGCCTATGCTTACTGTGCGTTACATATGTTTACTGTCGCTTATTTGTGCTTATTTGTGCCTTATACATTATGACAATAGCACTTTGATTGAAAGGATCTGGTTAATAGTCCCATCGATACACACATTCACCTTTACATGTTTAAATGTTGGCTTTACAGCAGAGCAACATTCATTCCACAAAGAAAATGATATGTGCTATTGTCGACCTTGAACCGTGAATGCCTTTTCATTAGGCAGATGCTCTAACCACTACACTATTGGTGTTCTGCCTCATTTATATGTATACCCATGATTCATAGTTACGTGAACACAGGCCTCATCACTTCACTTACACAGCAGGCATCCATTTACCTGTTGGGAAAAATGCACTACTACACATGCGCCATTCCCTATAGCCGCATGTTGACTCACTCCGAGGATAGTCAGACCTCCACAGCCTATAGTCCTAGCACATACATGTGTTCAAATTGTCAGGGTGTTCATATGGTCTTCCGGGTTTAGGCTTGTCTGACTGGGGACCGGGACTGCCCTGTACCTAGGTGAAAGTCAGATCTAGCAAGGGGAGATAGTTAGTTCCACTTTTAGCATCCTACCTGTGGTTGGGGATGCAGAGGTGTGCTCACCTATGGCCATCCTGATATATAACAGCACTAACTATTACGGGGATTTCCTATATTGTGACCATGTTCATTTTTCATAAATATATATATATATATATATATATATATATATATATATATATATATATATGTCTGTGTGTGTATATAAATCGATCTGTACATACACATGCATATACACCTACATGCACATTTACATTTCCCATACCATTGAATCACCGCCACCTACCCTCACGCATACACACTTGCATACCCGCTTACATCTCAGTTTGCCACGTTTTGATATGGCCAAAGCGGGGCATTTTCGGGACACACATCAGATTTTACAGGCCGACACATACCCATGGTCAGTACAAAGGTTAGAATTTTACTTATTTGCCTAAATGAACACTTATACTTGTAGCGGTTTCTTTGCTTCATCTGTTCCTTGTAACTTTGAGTATTTTACATAAATAACTGTTTTATGCAACTGTTACATGAAATATGGAACATATTTCCTATAATCACAGGATATTTGCCATTGTATTATATTTGGTCTGGACACAACTGCCCAAAAAGGAACTGTCCCTCACAAGGTGGGGCAGGTGGTAACCCTACTTACATCTGCTTTACAGTGCCTTAAGCACCCTATATCTGACTGCCACTATGCGAATGTGTAAGGTATATATTCCCGATAATGCACGTGGGGAGACGTGCATCATGGTCAGGTGTTTAATCCCGGGTCGTGGGTTCTGCAAGACCAGCTGGAGGCTGAGCAGTCTTGTGGACAACTACTGTTCATACAACTTGTGTCCAGATGTATACAGGACTGGACATCGTGTCGTGACACCAAGTCTAATGTTTAAAACAGATACATATCCCATGAGGGATATCCAAAAATTGTAGGGACCGATGACCTTCTTTGCTTTACGGCTGTAAGGTAGGGTTATACATGCAAGGGATATATAGTTTGCAACCCTGAGACTGCCTACTAGATATGGGTAGGGGTCACTATGTGCAGATATGGCCATGCCTATCTAGCAGCCCGAGTATGGCTGGTTTTGGTGGACGTTCAGGAAGGAGGGGGGTGGTGTGCTGTGAAGGGGATGATGGATATTCAATTATGTATCCAGGTGTGTTGGGGCTGGATGGCTCAGTTCAGGCCAGACCATTATGTGGGTATGTGCTGGTAATGTTTCTGTACATGTGTATTGCACATTTTAATGTTCACATGTTTGTGGGATTGTATTGCGGATGTGTATATTTGTTCTTTGGTTATCTTCCTGATTCATCCACCACTCCCTCGTAGACCTCCAGTTCACCTATTGTGCATCCAACCCAGTCTGGTGAATTATTACATTACCCGTCACCCCCCACCCCCATATTCCACAAACAACATTCATCCCTTCTCTAGTTGATGGCCCATGGCACAGTCAACAGAACACATTGAGTACACTACATATCTCTGGGACCAATATGGTTGTGAGGTCTACACTAACATTTCAGATCATCCACATGCTGTACTTCACGCACATAGATACTCACAAATACTTATCTTTCATGACATGGTAGGTAGACCCGGGTAATACCCATTCATCTATGGGCCGTCCTGACAAGGACGACTTGGACCACGAATGGGCAGATATTGGGTGAATGCTCTGACCATTGGTAGGGTTGCCACCTTTTCATATGACCTGGATGGGACATTTTCATGGCACACATCTGAGTTTACAGGCCAGCACATACCCACGGTCATTACAAAGGATAGTACTTTAGTTTCATGCCTACATATAAGCTTTTATTGTTGTAGTGGTGTAGTTGCTTATTCTGTTTCATTTACTTGCTTATTCTGTTTCTTGTAACATATAGGTATTTTATATACGGGCATACTTACAGTATGGGACTATTACATAACATATGGGACATAATTATGTCCTACTATCGCAGGACATTTCACATTTACTATGATTTTGGTATGGACACACCTGCCTAGAGGGGGACTGTCCCTCACAATGTAGGACAGGTGGTAACCCAAACCATTGGGCTAGGCTTGGCAATTGGCGGTGTGCTAACACTATGTGTTTCGCTTCCACTTGGTTTAACTAGCGACACTACAATGGAATATGGGCATGGGTTTTAAATATCTTTGTTTGAGGGACGGGGACTCAATATTCAGCTACGTGCCTTTGTGTTTACTTCTTATTGTGGTGTTCGCAATGATATCTTGTATGCTTTGCATACCTTTCAGTATCCACGGACACTGACAGGAGTGATTACTATTAGAGGCTGTACTAGTCAGCATTTTAGGTTGCGCGTATGCAGCCAACATGTTCACGCCTCCGTGCAGCGCTTGGACATGTCCCCTGCACTCGTACATGTTTCCTATGCATGTGGCCATTACGGCAGCGTGCCTTCATTAATATGCATGTGGTGCTGCTGCGCCATCTCTACACCGCACAGTTGGCACAAGGCTAATGGTTTATAGGTATTTACTAAGCTAATGACCACAAGGTCCTTTTTAAGCCTAGTCATGCATCCCAAATCTCTGACAAGTTCTGATACCCTTGTTAAGTGTAAGCAAGGGTTTGGGAGATGAACCATTTACAGGTTATCTGTGTCCATTAGAGACACAGGTGCCAAACCAGGGATGAATTTCCATTTTCCCATCCAGTTATTGAAGTTGAACTTGAATTGGGTTAGGGAGGAACTCTGCTTCACATGGATGGGGAGCCTGTTCCATAGATTCATAAGTTCATAGGTAGGTACTAGGCTATTTGCCCTAGGGCCTATATAAGCCTAGTCAAAAAGGTACCCTGGCTTTCGCCACCCAAGAAAATTATTTACTGTGCCCCTGTTGAGCAGAGCCACAGAAATTATCCCTAGGATGAATTTCCTATCTCCCATCCAATTATCAAGATTTTTCTTGAAGAGTGTTAATGAGGAGCTTTGTTTGATATAGATAGGTAGTTTGTTCCAGAGTATGGGAAGTCTCTGGGACAGCAATCTATCCCTCCAGCATGTTCTCTTTATTGTGGTGACAAGGTTTAGGTCCCTAGAGCATGTAGCTCAGAGGGATTGGGATTTCTTTAAGTGGACCATGTCCAACAGCTCTGGGTTTGACATAGTTTTGTATGTTAGGCAGAGATCGCCTCTGAGTAGGCAATATGGATGGAGTAAAGCTGGAGTTTTTTGAGACGGTCTGCATAGGGCATCTGTTTGAGGCTGGTAATCCTCTTTGTCAGGTATTTCTGCAGCCTTTCCAGTTGTTGTAGATGTCCTGTGAGGTACATACCAAAAGGGATGCTGTATTCTATAATGGGTCTAATAAGTGACGAGTAGAGGGGAACAATGACCTGACTACTGTGGCGATGTGATTATCAAAGGAGAGGCTACTGTCCACCTGTGTCCCAAGGTCTCTTATCACACTTTCAGTGTTACATACCACCTATGTGGTAGCTCATGGGTACAGAGTTTTTACCAAAGGGGATGACAGTGCACTTTTTGGCATTGAGCTTGAGGCCATGGCTTTGACACCAGGCATCTGTCTCATTGAGGCCCTTTTGTAGGATGTCCACATCGTAGGAGTTTTGATTATGGCTCCTAGTTTGAAATCATCTGTGAACTTTGTTAGCCAAAGACCTTCTGTGTTAGCCTGTACTTCAGAGAAGTAGATACCAAACAGGAGAGGACCCAGGACTGAACACTGTGGTACTCCACTTGTCACTGGTCTGAAGTCAGATTTGGAGTCTACTACTTTCACAGTGTGGGTTCTGTCAGTTAGCCAGTTGGCCAACCCATCTTGTGACACAGGGATTTATAACTAGTTTAGTGAGTTTATCTATAATTCCAGAGTGAGGGATGGTGTTGAAAGACTTGGCAAGATCTAGATAGACTGTGTGAAACACCTTACCCTCATCTACGGCTTTGGTGACCACTTCAAAGAAGTCTATCAGGTTTAGGAGACATGATCTGCCTTTTACAAACCTGAACTGGGTGGGATTCAGAGTTAGGACATTACCAATGTCATTGTTTATAAGTTCCATGATGATACGTTCCATAGCCTTGCAGACCAGGCTCATTAGGCTAATGGGGCAGTAGTTCCCAGGGTCTGTGGTGGCTCCCCCTTTGTGGAGTGGGATGACTGTCACTCTGTGCCTTTCAGTGGGAACAAAGCCTGAGGTGAGGCTATGACTGAACATGGTACTTAGGTGGGGTGCCAGTTCACTCTGTAGTTCATGTAGAACGCAGCCTGGGATGTTGTCAGGTCCCATGGATGCTGTGTTCTTGACTTTGGAAAGTGTGGTTTTTACCTGTGCAGACATGATTACAGGAACTTTGCATACTTCCGGTATAGAGATGGGCCCTTTAGGGGGTGAGAGGGGGGTAAAGTTAGCACTGAACCTATCTGCCAAGATGTTGGCAATATCAGTTGGTTCTGTATATTTTGTGCCATTGTACTGTAACTCAGAGCAGATCTGAGTGTTGCCATTGAGATTCTCTGCATAGCTATATAATGCTTTGTGGTTGTCTTTAGAATCAGTGGTGATTTTGTTTTCATAACTAGCTTTGGAGGATTTTATGAGAAATCTAAGCTTCTTACTGAGACTGACCAGGGAGTTCCTACAATCATGGGGTTTTACTCTTTTTATTCAACAGTTTCTTTCTTCTGTTGTAGAGTTTGTTTATGGCAGGGGAACACCAGATTGGCTTCTTTTTTTTGGAGGATAGCATCTTGGTTCTGTTAGGGATTGCACGATCCATGCACTAATTTAAGTGCTTATAAAGTGCATTTGTATAGGATTCAGCAGTCGTACCTCTATTGTCCATTTTCATGGGTGTCGTGAAGTTTGCCACTTCTTTCTTAAGAAGCGTAAGTTGGCTTTGGAGAAATTTTTTACAGTGGTTTCCCTAATGGGGGGTAGGGGCTAGATGTGGATGTCTAGGGTGATTAGCTTGTGGTCAGATCTGACTGACGAGGAATTGACCTCTGTGTGGAACACCGGTTGCCCATGTTGGTAATGACCAGGTACAGGATATTGCTGCCCTTGGTGGGGGTGTGGATAAGTTGATCCAAGCCGTTGGAATTTATGAATTCCAGAAAACATTGAGCAAAAGAGTTGGTACATGAGTAGTTTTCCCAGTTAATGGTGGGGTAGTTGAAATCACCCATTATCAGTGTGTTAGGTTGTACCCTAATATTTTCCAGTGTATCAAGAAATGAGTGGGGATCCTAGGGCATGGTGGGGGATCTGTAGCAAGCTACAATTTGGATTGCGGTCTTGCCCAGAGTTAGTTGCACTTGGATAATTTCGGATGCATTATGCTGGGCAACTAGCCTGGAGGTGTGGATATCCTTAATGAATATGGACACGCCTCCACCATTAGTGTTTCAGTTCAGGTTAGGTGGCCGAAATGTGTGGTAGAATTATAGCCTGGTAATGCAGGGGTGATCTCTGGAGCCTTGAACCAGGTCTCTGTCACTGTACAGATGTCAATGTTCACCATTTTAAGGAGTGACTCGAGTGAGTGCATTTTGAGGTTTAGACTTCTAGCATTGAGTAGCATTACCCTCAGATTTTACTTGCTTGTACCTGTTACGGTGGTGAATTTGTCATTTGAACCTTGCCTAAAAAAGGCACTATAGGGGTGGCAAGAGCCTTAGCCAGTATCCAGAATCCCAAGGGTGACAGATGCAGGCCATCTCTGGCAAAGCATCGTGGTCTGTCTATCATGTCATCCCAGGCAGACAGATACTGGATCCCCTTAGAATGACACCAGAAGCTTAGCCAATTGTTGAAGTCAATCATTTTATCCTTGTACTGTGGTATAATTCTGGGTGATGGCAGGATGCTACTCAGGGCTAGGGTCATACCTACCTAGGCTACAAGATCGGACAGCTCCTCCATGTCTCTTTTCATGTAGTCCAGGGAGGTATGTCTCAGGTCATTTACACCAACATGGACAATGATAGAGTCATATTTGTACTTGTTGTGGAGTGACCTGAGTGCATGCATTATCTGGCAGATCCTGGCACCCAACAGGCAGCTGACAGTAACTTTCTCCTTGTTTAGCCTGGTGAGTGGAACATCAGTGTGCCTGACTATAGAGTCACCTATGGGTAGAGTGTTAGGTACATTGTTATGCCTTATGGGCTGTGGTTGAGTGGCACACTGAGTTTGTGGGATATGTGTCATTTGAATTGTGTTGGGGGTGGAGGTCGCTTGTGTTTCTGCTTTGGAGGTCTCTATTGCTTGGGCAGATTTTTATTGAGAGCCTCCATGAATGTAGGTGCTTGTTTTGTGTTTCTATGCGTGTGTTTTGGTGGTGTAGGTTTTGAGGGACTATGTGATGAGTGTGGTGTGGTGCAAGTGTTTACCTTCTCCTCTTGACTGTCTAGTCCAGCCTTGGGTGAAGAGAGCTTTGCTTCCAGTTTGGTGCATCTCTCACAGGTTGTAGTGCTGGGTGGTAGAAGGAGAGGGTTGTCTGTGTACATGAGGCAATTGCTGCATTGCCCCAAGATGCCCAGATTCATCAGGTAGACAGGAGAAAACACCAGGAGCTAACCCTGACATGCCTGGGTAGGTGCTTATTTATTAAGTACTAAAAATTGTTTTCCTCTAGACAAGTGAGGAAAGTTGAGTGCTGTAGTAATTTGTAACTTATTTAGTGCTTATAATGAGTTCTGAACAAGTGCTGAGCTCAAAGAAACAGATTTGATTGCTAAAACTATAAAACTGGCTAGTTTTAAGGGAAAATTTGAAGAGCAGACTTTATGGTGCTGGGAATAGTTTAACCCTAGCTAAGCGGCGATGCATAAAGTGTTTTTTTTTTTAGATAAGCTACCTATTGCTTATTCCTCCCACTGATAAGCTAGAAGGCTTCCCTTCAACACAGAAAGGCTTGGGGGCTCAGAAACTTACAAACAGTCCTGGATACAGCAAATCTGTATCTGGACTAGACTACTTACAGAAAAGGCAGGAAACAAGCTTAGAATTTTTTTTGTAAAGTGGAAAGGGAGAGAGGAGGAGCAGAAGATAATTCAAGGTTAAGAAACTAAGTGGGTTGGCCTTCTCAAATGTTCTACCTGTATTAGGTAGAATGAGGTAATGACACTAAACTGGGAGGAGTGTCCCAGATCAAATTTACAGTATGGGTGGGCAACTGCAAAGCCACCAAGTATAAGAACAGGATACCAATAGGGAGAGATGGTGGGAAACAAAAATCATAACAAACAAACCCAAACAGATGCTTATCAAATGTAGAAATTTTCCAGTTAATACCTCACACACAGTGAAACTAGCTAGAAAAGTATGCAGCAGACAATAAAAGTGCTATAAATAACTCATAAAATAAGCAAAAAAACAGGATACTTAATGTTATATATCACAGATCAGTTTGCTCGGTGCCCTTCCTCTGATTAGCTCAGTGTGAAATGGCAGAAACACTCACAAGTTAACTTCTTAAGTAACAAAGTTGAAACCTGAAACAACTTGAACCAATGATGTGCTTACGCCAAGCCATAGTCCAGGTAACCCCAATCAGCCAATGACCATAAACACTTCCCTCTCACTAAAATACAAGAATGGCTTTGGCTAAACTAAGATGGCCTGAAACATGTGCTCAGACACACAGCCTCTACAAACAAACAACTAAGCCCAAAACACAAGCCTGAATATGGACAATGCTGCAACTACCCTCATTACGTAGGTAGAAAAAAACTGCAGAAATGTTTATGACAGCAGAAAAGCAGCAGTGAGCCTTTAAATGAAAGTTTTAAACAGATAAAGGAGCAAGGAGATTCTAGACAATGCTTTTAACTACAAGCAAATAAGTTATATGATATACTCCTTGGCAGTAAATCAGAACAAACAAACCCAAACAAATGCTTAGCAAATGTAGAAAATTGCCAGTTAATACCTCACACACAGTGAAACTAGCTAGAAAAGTATGCGGCAGACAATAAAAGTGCTATAAATAACTCATAAAAATAAGCAAAAAACAGGATACTTAATGTTATATATCACAGATCAGTTTACTCATTGCCCTTCCTCTGATTAGCTCAATGTGAAATGGCAGAAACACCCACAAGTTAACTTCTTAAGTAACAGAAAGTAGATGTGATAGGCTCTGGGATACATACCCATCTCTCCAGCAGGACCTATTTATATCATAAGCAAGTTTTAAGTCTTTAAAATGGGTAATTCTGGTGCTACTTCTTTGTGGATATGCAGGAGGTCCGTCAGAGTGGGGTCTGAGAGTGCCCTGTATGCTAGACATAGAACTCCCTTCAAAAGCCTGTAGGAGACAGAATACAGGGATAGGGCCTTGAGGCGGTCTGCATAAGACATTTTCCTTATGTCCTGTGTTCTTTTAGGGAGGAACCTCTGTGGACATTCCAGTTGTTAGATATGCCTGATTAGGTATATACCAAAGGGGGTATTATACTTAATGGTAGGTCTGATGAATGCCAAATACAGTGGAACAGTGACTTCCTTGGACTTAGACACCATACCTTTGTTTATAAGTTGAGCAATTAAGAATAATTTCCTCACTACTGTAGACATGATGGTCAAAGGCTAGATTACTATCTATGTGTGTCCCTAAGTCCCTGACTACTGGGTCAGCTCTAAGGGGTGTGTTGTCAATATGATAGTTACCAGGGAAGGATGACTTCCCAAAGGATCTATTATGCATTTATTGGCATTTAGTTTTAGTCCATGGCTCTGACACCAATTGTTTGTCTGTGTCATCTCATCCTGGAGAACATTTGTGTCAGTGTAAGATTCAATGGCAGCTCCTAATTTGCAATCATTTACAAATTTAGTCAGCCAGAGACTATTGACATTGGCCTTGACTTCTGAGAAGTAAATGCCAAAAAGTAGGGATCCAAGGACTGATCCCTGAGGGGCTCCAGTTGTGACTGGCCTCTTTGTAGAGGTCACACTGCAATTGTGAGAGATATCAAGTAAAAACACTTAAATATTATTATTATTATAGGAAAATAAGTGTGAAAGGTCCCCCGGCATGGGTCTTTTCTGTCTGACAGGAAGTCTTGGCCAACTGCTCTACCAGAGAAGCCTTAAAGCAGCATCTGCAGAAGATGGAACTAAAGTACTGAAGATTTTTAGTCACTCTGGCTGCTTTTATAGTTTTCTCCAAAGAGGTTTAGCCTATAGGCAGCCAGACTGAATGTGTGAAAGGAGGTTGGAACTTTTAGGAAGCTGATCAGTTGCTGTATCCTAGGCAAATAGGATACAATCCATAGGCTACTGCAGCAGTGAGAATGATAAATATAATGCATTTCCTTTAACAAGTCAATATATATTCAGTAAAGCAGTGAATTTCTCTAGAGTATAGCTTAAAACATTTTACATAAGACATGCTCCTTTACAATTCATGCAAAGTCATCAAGTATAACCAGCTCTTGTACACCTGACCACTGAACACTGTATAAACAATAACAGCTAATACAATATGGTAACATATTTTGTTTATGATCGGTGGAGAAATATCTAATTTACAGTTTAAGATGACCATGCACTACTCAGCATAGCCCACATGCATGTATCAGGTATTACCTTTGTAACATTATACTGTGACATAGTGAATGTCATGGTCAATAGTTGTGGACCAGATGCTACTGCTTTACCTGCACAAGTATACTCCATGCACAAACCTGATGGAGGGGGTGTTATTCTGCTGCTATTGGATGGGCACTATCACTATCATCACTGGTGGGAAAAACAACAAAGGGAGCTGCCCTGCCACTATTGGTGACTGTCTGTGGCAGTTGTGCACCAGACCAATGCATGATCATGTTATGCAAAATGCAGAAAGCCATAAACAAACTGCAAGCAATAACAGACTGAAACCAGAGGTCTCTCTACCAGGATTCATCAAGGCAAAATAAATAGACTTTAAGAAGGTAAAACTCTCATTCAATGACTATCCATTTTTGGAACAGGGCAGTGTTAAATGCTCCTCAGCACCCTGGCAGTTATAGACTGATGTCATTAGTCAAGGTTCTTAGGGTAGCCTGTGTCACCTGGAAAACAAATAGGGAGGGGACACATATCTAAATAGAGGGTGATTACTCAATACTACTTATGTCATTATATAGATAGAGAAATAACTATGGTTATCAATATTAGAATAGTTTGCACTTACCAATTAGGTGAACATGAGGAATCCTATCATGCAGGAAGGGGTCAAACTGGAGAGATGATAAAATCAGCTAGGAAAGGAGAGTAATATTTCTGGAACTGAATTCATCCTCAAGTCTTAGTGAGTACCTTCATGAGGTGGACCCTGTTTTTACAAAATCTCACCAAGGCAACACTGATATATAGACTGTAGTTTATATAGCTTATATCATGGACAAAAGTAGGTTAAAAAAATAAAAAATACAGCTGAGTGCACAATTCCCAGGATAAACGTGATAGGTGCACTGTCCAGGACTGGAAAAAAATGACGGTAAAATCCTCAAGACTTGCAAATATTCCTACAATAGGGTGAGGCCAGGATCAGCCATAAAGTTGATAGAGTAGACTATTGAAGATAATAAAGAAATGATGTATTGTTACTATTATGTAATAAGCCCAGAATTTCCAGATAAAAGATATTCAAAAAGAATAAGAGAAAAATTGGAGGAAAGTAAAATACTTGCACAAGAAAAACTGTCAAACGCTTCAAATGTAAATTTGTATCATTTAATACAACAGATCCATGAAAAACATTATAGAGATCAAGAAACATTGTCCATTTGGAAAAATAAGTGACTGAGGAAGTGTAAAAATATAAAGAACAAAACCTAGAGATTTTTGAAAGGTATAAAAAAGAAATGTGGACATGGGAAAGAAAGAAGAGATTTGATATGGTACAATATTTATGAAAGGTAAAAAGCCAAACTAATCAATATAAAAAAGCAGCTCCAAAGATACTTGAAGATAAATACAGCCAAAGGCACCTAGATGTGAAAACTTTTACAATACAAAAATAATATATCAAAGAGGCAACATAGAACAGAAGATTAGTAAAGTAGAAGTTAAAAAATTAAAGATGAAGTTAAGGAATACCTGCAAAGTGAAGGATTTAGTGTAGAAAGTCTAACAAAGGTTATGTCACAGCATGACTAAATGATGAATTCACAAAGTAAGGAGAAACAGGTGGAGTAGGAGATGTCTGAAAAAAAATATGGACATAGGAAAGAAAAAGAGATTTAATATAGTGCAATATTTGTGCAAAGGAGAAAGCAAAACTAATAAATACAAAAAAGAGCACCTAAGATATTTGAAGAGAAACACTGGCAAAGGCATCCAGATATGGAAAATGTCACAATAAAAATAAGAAAAGAAAGTGAGGAAGTAGAAAAGAGGATTAGTAATGGGGAAGTTAAAGAAATAGAAACTGAAGTTATGGATTATATTCAAAGTGAAGGATTTAGTTTAGAAAAAAACAACTCTGGTAACATCATAGCATGATGGAACAATGAATTCCCAAATTAAGGAGAAACAGGTAGAACAGGAAACACCTGATCACTTGCTTATGAACATACTCTGAAGCCTTCAGTACAAAAGTTCAGTTGTAGTAGCACAGTAAGGGAAGGAACAGGAAACCAAATAAACCCAAACCAAAATGAAGTATTCCAACAAGGAAGAAGGCTGCCAACTCCATAAAGGAAACAAAATGTACATTTTCCAGAAATAAAACCACTTTGAGATTTTTAAGCATTAATATTTCAATCAGCTTTTCGTCCTTAAACAACAAGCAGGATTTCATCAGAAAACATACCCCTCCCAAGAACCAGGCATTTTACAGGGTAGCATCAGTCACGTCATAGTAAAAATTAATTAGATAACCAGATAATTAAAAATGAAAACATATTTTAAAACAATATTAACTCCACAAAGAAATATATACATGTATCAAAAATCCATAACTAAATTAATTTATTTCATGCTACAATCGTTAATATACAAATGTTATAACTTCTCCGCTCTATGCTTTAAGACATGTTAAAGAAACCAGGGGGGTAGTTAGCAGAACTGTCAATTTTCTCAACAATATGTTTAATGCTCCTAGCTCTCTTATAAGTAAGCACGGGTTCATTGGCAACATTTATTTGATCTCGTCAGCACTAGCCAAAATAAACCAGTTTTTGTTGAGTATATTTTTGACTGTTTTTGAGCCTGAGTTATATTGTAAGGTTAAGACTCTATTCTACCTATAATCCTGAATGTTACCACACGTTAATTTTTAGGTACTTAAAAGTACACCATTTTCATTCCTTGAAATACTAGTTATGTTGAAACTGGTAGTAGATATGCCTTGGCCATGATATTGTGCAACAAGCCCTATCCCTAAAAAGGGGGACGCGTCTTGTGCTCAACCCAGTCATAATTTCATTTCCAGTTCTACTGACCATAGGGTAGGGATAATACCTATATAAAAACATCTTCTAAAGTTTAGCCCTTTCATCCTCAAAAACCTGCCTATTGGAAATCATCCAGGCATGCCTCACAGACTGTCTTTTTACTAAATTCTTCTTTTGTGAATATGGGTGATAGCTTTTAAAATGTAACTATTAGAGAAGGTAGATTTTCTATAAATATTACACGAAAAGCTGTTAAAACGCTTAATAATGGTTGTATCAACATAATTGACCTGGTTGTCATTCATATTATAAGTAAATCTTAAAAAAGAAGTTGTTTGATTTTATATATGTGATAAAACTGGTTACCAAACCCAGATCACTTGTCAATAAAATAAAAATATTGTCCAAAAACCTTAGATACAATTTTATGTGTTGAAAAAATTAAGAACCAAATAGAAATCTAGAGTCCCATAAAAACATAACTAAGTTTGCAAAGATGGGGGCATATGTGGCCACCATCACCACTCCCTTATTTTGTTTAAAAACTTCACCTTCAAATAATATATAATTATTTCCTAACATAATATCCATGAATTCCATTAGAAACCTAATATTGGAGGATAAAAAGTCAAATTTTAATAAGGCTACCTGAAACAATTGTAACACTGTATTCTGTGGGATACAAGAAAATAAATCCATAACATCTGTGGTCAAGAAAGTTAAATCTTTACTCCATACATCAGGTTTTAATCTACCAAAAAGAAATCCCATGAATCCCTAAGCATGTGGGTATTTAATTCTTGAAATGGTTTCAATAACCTATAATTTATTATTGCAAAAGGGTAGCTTCTAGATCCTTGTGTTGAAACAGCTGACTTGAAGTTTTTTATTTTTTTTATATTTTTGTGTACTTTGAATATACCAAACATAATTTGTATAATAGGTTTAGACTTTCTCAAAAAACTGTTTACATCTCTATCAAATTGATGTTGCAACAAACTGTGTTCAAGATACTGGTTGATTTTACAATAAGACTTGTACTTCATACTTAGAAACTACTATATATGTGTCATTGTCATAAAGGATGTTGATCATTTCCCCAATATAACTCAAGTTCTCAAATAACACAACACCCTTTCCTTTATCAGGTATCATAATTCTTAGCAAATGGTTGTTCTTCAAATCCTGCACTAACCTATATTCACACTTTGGTAACTTTTAACTTTGCATCCTTATTTTCTCTAATACAAAATGTTTATAAAATTCACATTCGCACACATTGGAAAAAAAATGTACAGTTGGATTCATGAGGGACATAACTAAACTGTTCTTTCTAAATACTCACTCATCCCTAGGATTGTCACAGGATTCATCATGGAATTGAATGGGAAAATTCAACTTCCTAAAGTACAATTTCAACTCAATTAATGAGTTGGTTAAATCATAACTAGCTGAAGGGGCAAACGTGAATCACTTTTCAAACAAAGAAAAGGATTCTTCAGTAATATTTAAACCACTGTAATTGAAAATCTTGAAGTTATCACGTCTCACAGTTATATCATCCTCATTGTAAACAATAGGTATTTTTAAAATCTTATTCTGTTCTTGCTCCTCCCATTCCTCAACTTCTTTTGTATTGACCCCGGCCCTGATTCTCCTTGTAGAGGTAACCTTGTAGTTCAGGTTCCATCCCTTCCATCCATTCCATCCATGGTGGGCAATCTTTTCTGACCTCCAAAGTTGGCGAAACTCTAAAGGATCCGCTAGGTTAAATAAATTATTGTTATTGTAGTATGAACTCTCATCACTGGTCTCCTGCCTTGCCTGCCTGTCATGGATTTTTAGAAGGACCAGTTTCATTATCTATAAAATCATTAGGAGACCATATTGTGTTCTGTTTATTGTTTAAGTGGAAGGCATTGCCAGAATCAAATGTTTTTATCCATTAAGAATTTCTTGTTCTTCCTGTTCTTAACCTTATCACAATTGGAATCAACCTTCAAAACTACATTCTCATAATCACCTTTATACATGCTGAATAACAAATCATTCTTGATCTTATTGTTCAAATTTTTAACTTCAACACATACATTTTCAATAACCTTATTATTATGGATGATAAGTTCAAGCAACTCTAAGTCCTAATAATTCAACTAAATCAGCATGAAAATTCATGGCTGTTATGGTCCCATTGGGAAATTTATAGTATCTTAATCCTTTGGGGACTCTCCAGGCCTTAATGCATTCAGTAAGAAAGGAATTATCCAGTTAAATACTGCTTAAACACAAGTTTCTTTTCAAAGGACAAAATAAGTCCCCTTAAGTTGTCAAAATTTTTTGAAACAGTATCACCCCCATATTCAACTGGGATGGAAATGTCCTTCATTAACCAACCTTCAAAACTCAAGCCAGTTCATGTACACCATCTAGCAGATAATGGATGATTGTTTTCACTAGGAGACAAATTTGAATGAGCACAATAGGCAGTAGTTTTTTTTAAAGTGAATTGACATTATCACCAACAACTTCACAGGTAAAAAGATTCTGCTCTCTTTGCCCATAAACTGTAGCTGATCCCAGCCTTTGCAAACCACTGCCATCAACATTCTGAATGAGACAAGACGTAAACCAATCAGCTTCAAAATTTCACCCAAAGGGTTGGACCAACTGACATGACTGTTGATTGGGCAAAAATCATGCCCTTCATTGGAAAACAAGCTTTGGCTTCCAATCACTGTTTCAGCCACTTCCATGACCATGATAACACTAAACAGAAAATCAAAGGTGGATATGTAATTGAATACCCAAATAAACCTACACCAAAATGAAGCATTCCACCAAGGAAGAAGGCTGACAACTCCAGAAAGGAAGCAAAATGTACAGACTCCAAAAATAAAACTACTTTATTTGCCAAAACAGAGCAGGATTTGTAAGCATTAAGACTTCAATCAGTTTTTCATCCTCAAGTGGCAAGCTGAGCTTCATAAGAAAACATACCCCTCCCAAGAACCAGGCTTTTTATAGGGTAACATCAGTCACATGTCATGGTAAAAGGTAATTACAGGAAACACTGGCAACTCCAACACAGTCAATGTTGTGGAGTGATAAGCCAATGAGTTCCCATATGAAAAAACAATGGATGACATGGGAAGCAGCTGAAAAGAATATGTCACAGGAAGATGTTCTGGAACTTTCTATAGAATTTCCACAGTAAAGGGAGAACAAAGGATGTGCCCTCAATTTAGAAGAAAATGATCTAAGGGAAGAGTTGCTTGATTTAATAGAGATGGATAGACATATTAAGATCAATGAAAGAACTAGATTACAGAGTCAGTAAGACCCAACATATTAAAAGTCTGATAAAACTAACAGTAATCAAGACTATTAATAGAATTCATATGATATAACAGAAGTAAACATGATATATTACTGTGTAGCTAAAGTAATAACAGATAAAGTTTTACCACAAAAACACAGGGTAATAAGGTAAAGGAAGGGAAGAAATCAAATGCTGTCAGGAAGTACTGAATAGAGAAAACTAAAAGCAACTAAGACAAGAAGTGTCACTGTTAGAAGACTGTAGTACAGGAAACAGATCAACAAAAATACTTAGAAAGATAGATGTGATAAAAGCAATGCACATTATCAGAACAGACCAGGATCTATCGTACGCTATTGCAAATAATAAACTAAAGATATTAGCACAGGCAGAAAAACTTAGAAGATATGCAGATAAATATAAAGGAAAAGTACAAAATAAACAATTCATTGATGACCCAAAAGAGTTTTATAGAGAACTGGGAAATAAAACAGAAAGAATAGAAACACCACCAAAAAAAGGCATAGACACATTTTGGAAAAATATCTATGAAGACTCTATGGAAAAGACGCTGATTAGAAAAACAGAAACAGTAAAAAGTTCAAATGTACAACATATGAAATGGGGTGAAATAATGGTCAGAGAAATGTAAACAAAATTAAGAAATGCTCCTAATTGGAAAACCCCATACCCAGATGTAGTAACTAACTTCTGAATAAAGGTATTAACATTTTTAGATGAAGATGTAACCCTGAGTAGCAACTATTTATAGGCACATCCCAAAGAGACAACAACCTAATTAACAGCAGAAAAAATGATACTCCTCCTTAAGAATGAACCTGCAAGTTATCCTAAAAAACTATAGACCAAAAGCTTGCCTTCCGACGATGTATAACCTATATTGTGGAAATGACTTTCTTGGGTGGCGTAAGCTATGGTACCTTGCTAGCTAGGCTTATGTAGGCCCTTGGGCCAATAGCCTAGTACCTACCTATGAACCTATGAACCTATGATGCCAACAGAGTTTACAGTCATTTAGAAGAAAACTCAATCATGGCAATAGAACAAAAGAGTAACAAAAGAAAGTCATATGGAACAAAGGATCATTTGTTGTTAAAAAAGTCATAATGTAGAATTGTTAAAAGGGGAAAATCTAAGTATGGCATGGATAGGTTACAAAAAGGCATTTTACATCACCCCACATTCAGGATAAAGGAGTGCTTACAGATGTATTAGAAACACCCTACACTGATTAATTGCATTACAGTGACCATGAAACAGTAGCAAACCACTTTGCAGCTCAGCCATGATAAAGGACAAATTATTATCCCAGGGATAACAATTCACAGGAGGCTATTCCATGGTGACTCTTTGGCACCGCTGTTCTTTTGCCTTGCCCCTAACCCATTAAGCTGTCTACTTAACAGATTAGGTCACAGCTACAATTTGGCTCCTAGAAAACAATATAGTGTAAAGATTTATCATCTTCTTTTTGTGGACAATTTAAAAGTGTAGATAAAGAGTTGAAAGTACAACTACAAGTGGTCAAAGCTTTCTCAGATAATGTAAGAATGTCATTTGGGCTTGATAAACTTGCAAAAGCAACCTTTAAAGCAGGAAGGCTGCAGCACCATGAAAATATCATTCTGGGGCAGGAATGTGACATAAAGGAACTTGAGCAGGAGAGAGTATCTAAATATGTGGGAACTGATAAAGGATCAACATAAAACATGAATAAATGCAAACAAAACTCAGTAAGAAATATTTTAGGAGACTAAAATTAATACTGAAAACATGCCTGACATCTAGGAATAAAGACCAAAATATAAATCAATATGCTCTTCCTGCTCTAACTTACAGTTTTGGGGTGATTGACTGGGCCTAGAAGGTATTGGATCAGTTGGACAGGAAAAGAAGAAAAATACTTCACTCTTATCAAATGATATATAAAAATCAGTGTATACCAAGATTATATATTCCTCATTTTGAAGGTGGTATGGGCCTCCTCAAAACTGATTACATGTATAGATCTGCAATCATAGGACTGCATACATATCTGCTGACCTCACTAGATCCAAATGTAGTGAAAGTTTTAAAACATGAAGAGAACAACTCTAAGATGACTTCCTTGCTTATTTTAGCAGAAGCATATCTGTGTCAAGCAAGAATGGAAATCAAACCAGAAGTACACAAAAATCAGACTGCAACTGAATGTGCTAAAAAAAAACAAAAGAATACAAGGAGAAGGATCAGATGAGAAGGCAAGAAATGTAGAAAATACATAAATGTAGTTGCAAGTACAGAAAACTCCTGGAACAACATCATGTTGATCAGGATCTGACACAGGAATGGTTAAGGAGAGGTGGAATTTAAACTAAAAGATGAAAAGTTAATATTGGCGGCCTAGGATAGTGGACTATGTACACCTTTGTTTACAAAGTCAATTGAACATGTGGGAGAAACAGAAAAATGCAGGTTCTGTAAAACAGACCTGAAAACAGTCACATATCTTGTTATTAGGTGTGATATACTAATAGCAGAGAGCCTGTATACTGAAAGGCATAATAATGTGTCAGGCAGTTGCATTGAAGTATTTGAGAAGCATTTGAAACATGAGCCACAAAGCATTATAGAGAATGATGAAGTTTATATCATATGGAATCACCCATTACCAACACTTAAAAAAATAGATGCGAGAAAACCAGATATAGTAGTCCATGAAAAGAAGACAAAAACAGCATTAATCATCAGAATTGCTGACCTAGTGATTACAGTGTCTTATGTACAGAGAGGCACAAAGTTATAAAATACCAGGATTTACAGGCAAAAATGAGGGCAGTGTGGAAGAAGGATACCCAGACTGTTCCAACAGTAGCAGGAGCAATGGGTCTTAAAAAAAAGAATTTACAGTCGTATTTCAGTATGCTACCAGTATCTGTCATCCACATGAATTATTGTGAGCTTTAAACTGGCCATTATGTCAGGAAACCCAAAATACCTGGAGAAATTAAACAGGAAGAGGCAGCAGAGTGTACTTGTGTGCCAAATATAAGAATCATGGACACTGTCAGGATGCTGGACCACCATTATTGTAAAGCACCCCCATGGATCACACACTATTTGGCAGATGAAATAATGGTAACCTTTCCTGTTCTGGTACCGTATGGTACTACACCCCCTCCCTGGTCCAGATAGGACCCCTACAGCAACAATGTATTGCATAAAGCACTTCAGGAAAGAGTGCCATTCCACAGAAGGCATGTGTGATACTGGCTCAGTCCTATGGTTACACTGGAGAATAGATATGTTCATCCACATGTGCCAAGCATATAGCAAGGAACTGTTGCAGTATCCCTGAGGTAGAAGCCTGTGAGATACCCAACATGTCACAAGTCTGTCTCTGAAAGATCCTCATGACAAGCATAGTGACAACTATACATGCCTTAGTCTTCACAGATATAAGAAGACCAGTAACTATTTGTTGGCCATGCAAGCTTACCAAAACCTTTATATCCCTGTCCACTCTAAACTTATGCAGCAATTCCAGTAAAGCAAAGTTCAGGTTAGTTATTGTTTGCATATGTCTTTTTTCTTGGGTCAGAAAGTAGCACTTCAAGCACCAGTTTTCTAATGAGCAGCTCAGACTTGGAGACAGTCAAACCTGTAGTGAAACTGAGCTTCTGCACAGATTACAAAGTGGTAGAAAGTGCATGGATTCACTTTTTATTACCCATATGTAATGGCACAGGTATACATGAAAAAGTAATTGTGAATCAAAGAAGGCAGGAAAACAGACTCATTTACATAAGAAAGAGACAGTGTTTCACACAGTTCTCATTTGTGTCTCATTAGGTCCTTATTTGTTTTGGCTTTCTCGGTTGTTTTCCAACTGTTTCACTTAGGAGCACCTTGTGTCTCTGAATCGCTTCTTGCCTGCACTTGTGTGTAACCTACACCCATACCTGCTGCACTTCAACATAATAACTATGAATGTCCCAAAACGTTTCTTCTTTCACTCATTAATATTACTCAAGGTAGTCCATACATTATTATGTAAATCTGAGATCCAAAACGTATTTCCCATGTTCTACAGTCAGGTGTAGCTTCAGTGGTTATTGTGTCTATGTAGACTTTATTATAAAGCACTTCTTTACCATTTTTATTTCTAATGACCAGGAAGGACACTGAAAACAAAAGTATCATTTGCAGGAATAACAGGTTTATGTTCCAGGCCCACAAGAACAATAAACTATAAGGTAGCTTTCTATAAGGCTGTTAGTCTGCAGTATAGTTCAATGAGCACATTAGTTTTATTCTTATTTAATTTTAAATTTGTTTACTGGGAAAGTCCAACTGGGTGTGAGCCCATTTTCAGCTGATGCTCACCACCGCAGTCCAGGGCCATCCATGTTTCAGGACTGGACCCTAATTGTCTCCATACTAGGAAACTACAACATCATCCCACCACCACTGCATTACCCCAGATGTAGGTGACATGAATATTTTATGACTATGCCCTAAACCTTGCCTGGGGATGGAGACATGCATGCACATCACTAGTAGGACATACTATGACCTGCCCTAGCAACTGTGTACTCCACTTCAAATGTTAAAAAAGGACTGCCATTACCAGCTTCATAGTATCAACCCAATTCCCTCAGTCTGTGCTGCATTACTTGCAAAAGTAGGCCTCTTTATGTTCCTTTTAAATGCAGCTAACAGCCAGAACCATTGTTCCTTTTTTTTCAGATGTCAGACAGTGCATCAGCCTTTCTTACCTGGTTCATCCAGTGCCTGAGTTGCTATTTATACTCAGATTGTATGGACTGTAGTCAGGGCTATACCCATCAATGCTGTGGAGATATGTTTTAAAAGGTAACAAATAAGTATGTAGTTAAATACCATTGAGGCAGGAGGCACATGTTGTATATATTATCATATTTTATGTTGTAATGGTATGTTCACATGCTGGTGAGTCACTAAAGTTTCACTGGTTGCCTTTCTTACAGCTTCATTTTTCTTGATGCTGGTATTCACTGTTTGCTGGTCTGCTTGTTTGTCTGTCTGTCTGTCTATCATAACTTCCTAGATTCACTGAATAGTCTCAAGGCTTATTAGCCATCATGGTGCCAGATGCTTCAGACTCAAAGCTGGAACTTTGGGATGCCCGCATGGTTGCCTATATCCTTCTTGAAGGTATGGCTTGATGGGCTTAGTCTAACTGGGAAGGGGAATTATTCCAGAGGTATGGAAGTCTTTGAGATCTTAAGGTATCATGATTTATGGTATAGTTGATATTAATTTTCCCTGAGACAGAGTAACCTTTTGTATTTATATCACCAGGGAATATTTTAAGAAAAAGATTTCACATACTGAAGGGTACTTTAGTGTTTTGTAAATCAGGAACAAGTTTCCTCTAAAAAACAGAGAAGATATAGTGAACAGTGACAGTTTGTAGAGTCCTTGATTAGATGACAAGCAATGAAGCTCTTCATGTATGTTTGTGTGGAATCTTTGTCCATCTCTAATTGCATTAAATGGCATTTCATCAGGTTACAGAACAGGGTCCATTGACAGTGATCTGCTGTGGCGACCCCTAACTGGGAAAAAACGAAAGAAGAAGAAGACAGAACAGGGTCCATTGTTCTATAACTGGTCTTTTAAGATCTGTATACATGGGGACAATTGTCTACATAGGGTACCTCTTGACCCTATGTAGGACTAGTTGGCCAGATGAATGAGTTTGGGAGATGGTGGCAGCTATATGGGTATCAGATGAAAACTGTTGCCCATAAAAATGCACAAAACAATGTTCTTTTGGTGAATGCTGCATTTTCATATTTATCAATTAATTAATTAATTTAATTAATGTAATTAATTAATTAATTAATTAATTAATTAATTAATTAATTATTTTGTCATTTAAGATCAGTTCATTTATATTGCACTATTCATGTGTAATTTTAAGAAGAGAGTTAGTATCAGTGGGGTTAAGGGCAATGCTTCCAAGTTTGCCACCATCTGCATTTTTTTTTTTTTTTGCTTACTGTTGCTGACTTCAGACTCCTCTTTTTTTCTGTTCCACTATTTAGCTCATCCTCACAGCTCCCTCTTTTCATTACAAACCCTCCATCCATTATGGACCACACCTAGGAGGCCCTGAGAGTTCCCTTTTTTGAAAGCCCTATCCACAGTGGTTCCAATCCCCATGTCCAGGTTATATAAGACATGAGCAACCATTCACTATGAGTGGTACATGGCAAGAAAAAGAGCTGCCATATTGCATTTCACAGGATTTTCTCTTTTTTAAGCCCTTTCCCCCACTAAAGTACAGGGTTTTACATCATACAGATGAGTATGCAAAGGTACCATGTTGGAAGCACCCCTTTCTAAGTGGTGATACATCCCTTTTTGATTGACTCATCTACTGACGCAAGGCTTGAGTATCAACACAGGGACTCGTAGCCTGCCATGCCCTTTGCATGTACTCACATATTCTCCCAAGGAAGAAACAAACAGGAAATCCCTCATCATTCCTTTTTCACCTTCCATCATACCTCTCAACCTCTTAAAGCAAGAAATCTGGACAAAGTAAAAAATAATGGGGTGGGGGGGACACAGGCCAAAAAATAAGGACAGATTTTAAATGTTGCTCTTATAAACTTAGAGAAAGTTGATAGAATAGCAGGTTTTGTATTAGTATGGATTTTCTGAAGGATATAAAATCTGACACTCAAGCATCTGTCATTATTGAGTGACTCCAGTCCTCAATGATTTACTAGAAAACCACTAAGTTTATGAGGAGCAGACCAGAAATATGAGTCAAAAATCTGGACATTCTGCGAAAATCTGGACATCAGAGATATTAAAAGTCGTTATATATGAGCCTAAATCTAGTATAAATGCATTTTAGGCTTGTATATAATGACTTATAATTTTAAGTGTTTAATATCTCTGATGAAGCCTTCAGACAAGGATGAAAGTGCTTAGATTGATTAAAATGTTATATTAGTGGACCTGGTTCTGGTTTCTTTAAGTATTTTTACATTCAGCAAATAGTTTTTTACTGTGAATATTTTTTGGCTGCCTTTTACTATCATACACTCTTGGTTCACTGAAAAAGTTTGGTGGTGGTTGTATTGCTTTTCTGAGTTCCATTAATCTAAAATAATCAGATAAATTGAATCTCTACCTTTTGGGCAGTTGTGCTGTCCATTTTATTCCATATATGTGTCATATACCCCTAGTTACATATATCTGGCCATTCCTAGAATATATACTTTGTTCAGGTCCCTGTTTCAAACTAGTGGCCTAAAAGAACAACATTAATGGGGCAGCTTTCCTGATGTTACTAATAGATGTAAAATGATTTGTGAAATTAGAAATGTCATTCTTAATAGAATAGCAGGTTTTGTATTAGTATGGATTTTCTGAAGGATATAAAATCTGACACTCAAGCATCTGTCATTATTGAGTGACTCCAGTCCTCAATGATTTACTAGAAAACCACTAAGTTTATGAGGAGCAGACCAGAAATATGAGTCAAAAATCTGGACATTCTGCAAAAATCTGGACATCAGAGATATTAAAAGTCGTTATATATGAGCCTAAATCTAGTATAAATGCATTTTAGGCTTGTATATAATGACTTATAATTTTAAGTGTTTAATATCTCTGATGAAGCCTTCAGACAAGGATGAAAGTGCTTAGATTGATTAAAATGTTATATTAGTGGACCTGGTTCTGGTTTCTTTAAGTATTTTTACATTCAGCAAATAGTTTTTTACTGTGAATATTTTTTGGCTGCCTTTTACTATCATACACTCTTGGTTCACTGAAAAAGTTTGGTGGTGGTTGTATTGCTTTTCTGAGTTCCATTAATCTAAAATAATCAGATAAATTGAATCTCTACCTTTTGGGCAGTTGTGCTGTCCATTTTATTCCATATATGTGTCATATACCCCTAGTTACATATATCTGGCCATTCCTAGAATATATACTTTGTTCAGGTCCCTGTTTCAAACTAGTGGCCTAAAAGAACAACATTAATGGGGCAGCTTTCCTGATGTTACTAATAGATGTAAAATGATTTGTGAAATTAGAAATGTCATTCTTAATGTTTATTTCAATATGGTGGCTCAATTTAAAACTTGTACGTTATGGCTCTAACCCTTGTGTTAGTTGTTGTTATGGTTCTGTTGTCATCTCAGAGTTCCATAAGATAAAAAATGTAAACATGCTAGCTAAATTTTCTTGAGATTCTCAAGGTGTGATACACACACACACACACACACACACACACACATATATATATATATATATATATATATATATATATATATATATATATATATATGGGTCTAGGACTGATGCTCAATGGTGCTTTTCGCTGAAGGCTTAATGGCCAGGCATACTTACGCGAAAGTGCTTTTAACCGAAAAAGCACTTTTGCGTATGTATGCCTGCAGCCAGAGGGACTCGTGGGGGAATGACTGTTGTGGAGATTGTACTACGGTGCAGGTAAGGGTATTTTTTCCTTTTCCCCTCTGTAGTGCGATCTTGGAGTGAGACTATTAAAGTGGGGAGGTGTGGGGGTGCTTTTTCGGTAAAAGCGTTTTCGTTAAAGTGTGTTCGGTGATGTTAGATTCAGACTGTAGAACTTTCGTTCAACAGTCCTAGATCCATATATATATATATATATATATATATATATATATATATATATATATATATACATATACACACTATTACATGTTCATATGATTTATATTATATAGTTAAGACAAGAAAAAGAACATTAGCTCTAGGCTGATAACATTTGAGAGACATCAGACCTTCTAAAATTGAAAAAGTCCATTGGATGGACATGTTTTCTTCAATATCATAGTAATGATTATAGTCAGTTTTCAGCTATTGTTCTGCTCCAGGTTACTGTTAAACCATTTCAAGCTCATTTGTTGACATAAAGGCTGTTACAAAAAGAAAGGGTTTGTATATAGTATGTCACTTTAAAACTTAAAGGATTGTATAGCTAAATCAATTGGAAGCATCTAATTGTTTGATTTTATTTATATTTTCTTTTTGTTTCTTTGCTTTTCTTTACTCTTATTGGTGTATACTTCTTTTATACTGTGTGCATTAACTGCGTATTACTTTCTCACTTAGCTGAGGTATTAGGAGTGTTTTAACAGTTTATTAAACTTCATTCTACTGATGTTGTCATTTTTATTTATTCATTATTAAGGGGCATCCTACTGGCCTCTAAAATAGCAGTGTGTAAACAAAATCAGCTATGCTTCCAGCTTTAACAGGCATAACCTTTTTAAGGAACATTATTAAATCGCAATTTCTTCAATCTAAAATTCCAAACATTCAGCAATTTATTTTTAAAACTTTTAGGCACTAAACAATCCTGCAT